>NC_135780.1:12471428-12492586 GCF_028453695.1 Augochlora pura
CATTAGCAAAATTGCCGTGCCCTGTCCAAAGTTTAAAGATTCGTCCGAGTCGGAGCCCCGACATCGCAGAATTGATCACAGAAGAGGACAAAGTGATTTGCCACGGGATCCTCCATTAGGAAGTTTGCGATTCAGACGGTCCGGCGACACGGAGAGCCTCCGGGTCGCGGGACGGGACCCGTTTCACCCCTGACAGGCTGAAACAGAGGGACGCCCGGGCTGGGACGGGCTCGCGAGGAGGATCACGGCGATAGAAGGCGCGAGAACAACGGTGGTAGCAACAGGGAGGCACTTTTGATCGAGTGTCCTCTCAAAGCCGTGGCTCTTGGTCTCGATAGGCATGGAACAGTGCGTCCTCGAGCGTAGCCAAGCTTCTCGCTCCCTCGCGGGCCTATGCAACAGGAGCTCGATGCGACGCGACGAAGCCTCTCGAGGAGACTGCCAGCACTGGGGCTGTTTCGGCCAAATTTGTCAATTAGATGAAGACGGGAATATACGATCGCCGCCCGACGCTGGCTTCCGACGGCTAGACTAGGCTTACGGTCTCCGTGGACCCTCGCCGACAAACTGATTGTAACGCGCCTGTTACCAGAAACTGTGTCTCCAGGATTATCTGCTCCGCGTTGCGCTTCCACCAGGAAGTGTCTCGATTTTGTCCGTGGCGCGATTAAAGTCCTAAGAGAGCTGTTACCTTCATTAGACCGACGGTCTTTATGCGAAATAAAAATTGTCGCTATCGGTTGCAAGGTAAACAAGTCAAATCCAGCAAATCTTGTCATTTTCTCTCAATGAAATATCGTACCGATTCCAAGGCATTCTAATGCCTTTTTCTTCTAATTATCAATTATCTCCACGAAGTGGATGCTAACTTGCTGCTACTTCCTCCTCTATCATTTTCGCTAAAATATTCGGTAGAAGAAAATTGCTTGCCACTTGCTGGATCGATTTGTTACGGCCGCGTCGATTTGACACACGCAGGATACATTAAGCTGGACAAATAACGGACTGGACGAGGGTTAAACAGTCCGACCACACCTAGCCGTTAGGAAGGCATCCGGAAAGGAGGAGTCAGAAACAGTACAGAGTAGTCGGAACAAGTGGCGGCACCCGACTGATCTCGCCCAGTCAGCCCTGCCAACAGGATAAGAAGGATGCCGAGGAAATTGAACATTAATATTCCCGAGGCCCGGGACTCTGCCAAATTGGGCTGGTAGAATGGCCTGGCAAGCTGACGACGATAAAGGAACACCGTCGGACTATCGCTCGCGTCGTCCAGGTTGTCCTCGCTAATCCCGGCAAGATTAAAGTGGCAGGTCGCGTCGCGTCGCCCGGATTTCAGGCCGCGTTTCGCTCTCCAAACTAATCATCCATTAAAAATTCCGTCTGGTAGTCCCTTGGGCACGGATCCGCGGAGCTTCCCGATGCACTTATCGGGCCGGATCCGATTCGTCCGGGCCGAGTGACTGTTTAATATGGGCGAGATGCGCGGCAGCCTAAACGGAGACCGGAGCAAACAGCAACTTTCAAATGGATCCGCGACGAGTCCAACAATTTTTCGTGTCTCACGGCACGATTCCAATAGAGATACTATATTCTTTAATAGCGCAGTGACGTCTAATTTTTAAATAAATCTGTGCGGAACTGATAGTAAATTTTATTAGAATTTTAGAATCATTACTGGATTATTAGGGTAACGTCTAGGTGGATATTATGCATTTGCGACAAAATGGAGTAGATAAGACACGAAACAGTGACGCTATTAAAAAGATATAACACTTTGATGGCATTATTTATAGCTTGTTAACAGTGAATTTAGCGAGCACTAAAAACGACCATCTCGGGTGCATCGTCTCCACTCTGTTAATTTCCAATCTTTTTGTATGCATTCTAAAGTGATTCTATTAAGATTCTGATAAGAAGAAAATAGTGTATCCAGCTCTCAGTATCCTAAAATAGAGACCACGCGTCCTTCTACGTCCACGCCTCGAGGATATAGGAAACAAGCGCTTTCATATATCGATTCTGGTCTCCCCCCGCTTCCGCGAAAGAGAAATTCGGCACACCTGATGGTGCGACGATCGTTCACAATACATCGTTTGTCTGTTTCTCTCCCCGCGGTTAGGGGAAGCGAGGAGGTGTGTGAAAGTTCCGGCGCGGCCGCCGAGCCGAGGAAAATTCGATGAACGGGGAGAACGTTGCGCTCGGCAATTGCTTACAGGAAGCAAAGGAGCACGGGAATCCGTCGCCGGGAAAAATTGCTGCCGGCCGATAACGCTCGGAAATCCGTCCGCGGCTCGGAAACTCCGCGATATTTCGCGATCGACAAGCGCGATCCAATTACCGCAAAGTTTCTACGACTTCCGCTCGACGAGTATCCTGTCTATCCTTGAGTCACCGTAAGCGTTAAGAACCGATTGCGCCGGATGCTCGCCGTGCCGGATGCCTGACACGGTCTGCTTCTACTCCGAGAAAACGAGCGGATCCACCCCCCCTCGAGCGATTTACGATTCTCGGCGTGTTGCTTCTCTTAAATTCTCCGCTTCTACCGTATTGTTTTCTTACCGCCCCCGACTACCGCGATGTTTCTACAAGTTTCAACAATTCCGTCGGCGTTCCGCGAACGTAAAGTACCAAGCGTTTGTTTAAAACTTTTTCTTAATATTTTGAACAATCGTGTATAGATTCTGAAATACCCGAATATTTCGGGGTTAATTAATACGAATTTACGCTGGAGAACGAAAGTAAGATTCGTATTATTTATTAGACATTTCAACGCAGCTAAAAATAATAATAAATAAGTATTTAAATCCAGCGTTAATCAATTATAAATGTGTCGCTAATCTGCAGTCTATTTTCCCGCTAACATTCGTTGATATGTTCGCGTCGCCTCGCGTCTCGCAAACGTTTAAAGTGCCGCGGTAATAACGAACGGTTGAGGTGCACAGTTTCCCCGGCGGTACATTGTCCGGAATTTCTGTTCCCAGCTTCCGGTTAGCATTTTCGGGGCCGACGGAGTGGTCTCTCGTCCGGCGTGCAATTCCATGCACTTTCTCCGCGGGAGTTGGTTCTATACGACGAGAGGGAGAGTGCAAGAACCGGGGACCCGGGGACAATGGCGGAACGAACGACCGCACGTTTCCGGGCAACTTGGCGAGCCGAGGGCCCGCGGGAAACGCCTGTATCTCATTAGCAACGTAATCTGAGCATGACGCGGTTCGCCGAGTTAAATAACAGGATAATCGGATCGGGGCGAAATTGAATAAAATTTCGCGTAACCGGCGCGCACGGCCGCGGAAACTTTTTTTCGCCGGCCGAAGAACCCTGTCCTAGCCCCTAAGTCCTTCAGGCTGAACCGCGTCACCCGGATCCGCGGAAGCTGCGGCTCGCGCCGATAAATTCGAAGTCGGTGGCCGGCTCGGTTCGTTAATCCCGGCTTTGAAAACTTCCGCTAATCCCGCGCGAAATTAGGATGGCGAACCATAGGAGAACTCGCATTCCAGAACCGTCCGCACCCTCTTCTACTCCGCCGATTTGGTTAAGCAAGTTTCGCTCGGTTGTTGGAAGTGGCGCGCGAATCGACGGGGATCGTACCGTCGGGAACTTTGGTTATGGAGAAACTTGGGCTCACTTCGACGTGCGATTTTCTATATTTTCTGTTCCCATCAAACAGCGGCGAATTTAACAATGTGAAGATTGCTTTGGTAACAGTGTACCAATTGTTAGCGTCGCGTCACTCGCCCGAGTGCGAGGGGTTAATATATGAGACAGTCGTTGGAGAACATAATTACAGCCAAGTCAGAGGTAGCAAGGGATTATTAGCAAATAAAGAACGAATTAGTCGAACAACTCGCGTCTCTTGATTCTTAAAGGTGGTCAGCGATGCGTCGAAAAGATCAATATCGGTGCGAAGCGTGCTCGCGTAAATACACACCGCATTCACCGGATCGGAAATGCCAACTTCCTCCATTTCGCTCTTTACTTTTAAAAGATACGCGGCTGCTGGCCTCTCGCGACGGCTCCGCGCAATTTATTCTCCGTATTTTCCCGTACCGAAGGGCTTAACCCGTTTATAAATAAACAAATAAATTTCTGGAGCACGGTGGCCCGACGCCGTCCACCCGCCCCGCCGCAGGGGGCAGTAAGAAGGCCACCTTGAAAACGAGCGTTGACTATGCTCCGCGGGGAGAAGGTCGGGCCGGCTTTAGTAACGTTATATTTATCGGCCGGCGTAATCGATAGTTCGTCTCCCAGGTAAACAGTGTGGGTGTAATCGTTATTTCGGGGGCAGTAGCGCGTCGTTGCATGCCCGTACTTGAACCACTTTCGACTCCGAGAACTCGGCTCTGTTCCCATGGTCCGTCCAACGAAAGGGGAACGCGTGTCGAACGAGGATCGCGCGCTCGGTTCGTTCGGGTCGCCTTGAAAAATTCATGCGTCCCCCTTGCTCGTCCGCGAACCAATCGGCCAAGATAGACATATCCTCCGTCGAAATCGAACTTTCTCATGGAAATGAAGCACGCGTTGTCGAACGGTTGCACGGCTTCGCTGCACAGGCTCAATAGTAATAAAATCAAAATATTAACAGTATTGTATGGTTTCGTGTCGGGCGCGGTTCATCGTTTCTACCAGTGGCCGAACGACGCGGACCTTCGCTACTAGATAGGCTCCCTCGTCGTAGACCGATTCTACTTGCGCTTTCGTACGACCTTTCCGCGACCGCTTCTACTCGTGCCACGGAAAGCTCGTCAATGGAATTAAGTTTAACCTGCCCTCGCTTCGGCAAATCAGGCTAGCTGGAAAAATTCTATTAGAACGGCGATTACAGCGCTTTTTATCGTGGTCATTTCTTAGTATATGTAGAAAAGCAGAACCAAATCCGATATGAGAACAGAGTAGATTATGAGAATAAAGTAGATTTAAGTGACTGCTGTAACTTGTGGGTGCTAATGACCCTCGAGTTAATGCAATTTTAAAGATGAATAAAAATAGATACGCTGGGCAAAGAATTCGTGAAATGTTGATAAAATGAGGACAGAATTCTATTCGAGTGTAAATGATTATACTAAGTAATCGGTTATTGAAGAAAATAAAAATAAAAAGAGGTTTGTAATTCGAACAATTGTAGATTAAGAAAGCTGGCAGGATCAGTGTTAATTGGGAAAATTAATTTATCCAACAAGAGGTCCCGCAAACTACCGTCGAAGGCGTTACCGAACTAGATACCGCTGCCGCTAGTAAACGAGGAACTTCTGTCGGTCGAGGAAGACGCTTAATTAGTAATTAAGAGTGTTCATTACCGGTGGATCGGCCAGCGAACGGTAACTTCTCCCGCGTTTCGAAAGGGGATCTAATCGTTCGCGTCTCTGTCCGTGAACGTTATTGCGCGCGGGCAGATTCGAACGATCCGCGACGATATCGATTCCGATCGAGAGCGAAATCAGCTCCGCCGATGGTTCTCGAAACGTCGTCCCAGTATTGCTCGCGGTATATCTCGCTCGCGTATATTCTTTTGTTCCTTCCCTACCGCCGCTATGCCCGGACTTCCGGAACGGGCAATCGATTCTATCGCCTTTAAAGCGAGTCTCGCGTTTCCCCTTTGCAATCTCGCTCTCTTCCCTTCGGCTTCTCGATTTCATCGTGCCCGCGCGATCTCTCGCATATATTCCGTTCCCTCGATTTTACGAACCGCCGGCGAAGGGAGAACCTCTTTGTAACGCCTCGAAATTGGAAACGGGAGGATTCGGAAAATCGAATGAAACTCGCGCGATGTCGAAAGGTGGCGGAAATGGTTACTGCGCGGTGACCAATCGCGCCTTCGATTTTTTTCCGGGTGTTAAGTTGATATTTAATCGAATAAGTCGTGTTACGCTTTTCTATTCTTTGAATTTGTTTAACCTCGAAAATAGGTGATTTATTTGCTTATTAAAATGATAAAAAGCTATAGAGATATTTTTAAGATTTCAAAAATGTTGAAAAATTTTCGGCTAGCTTTTCCGACGAGATGATATAGTGTGGGGCGCGAGGATCGATGGAAAGATCCGGGCGCAGCTTTCGGTTGTTTACTTTCGGCCGGATCCGGGCGGGAAGCACGCGGCGCTGGCATTCAAGGGTAGATTAGTTATAGTTTCACGTGAAAGGGGAAAGATGTTCTAGGTTCGGTACAAGCACTTGGCTGGCCTCTAAGTAGAAAAGTCCATTAAACAGCGGGAGGAGGGTACGTGCGTGCGCGTGCACGTGCGTGCGACCGTTCCTTTCCGTTCGAGAATATCGAATCGTTCTCTCTCTCGATCGCGTGCGTCACGCCGGCCCGGCCCGGACCCCGATAAAGATCGCCCCGCTCGATAAGCGGGCAGAATTTCACTGCGCAACAAATAACGGCAATCATATTTACCGTTCTTCTGATAACACGCTGTTAAATCAGCGTTCCCTTTGTTCGTGCGCGGCCTTTACCCTAGAGGGAATCGCCGAGCCTTGAATCTTCTCGCTTTTAATCCCGTCCATGCCCAATCACGAACACACACGCCCGCCGATCGCTAGAACGCGGATCTTCGCGCAAATCCCCATCGCCACATGTTTTAATAACAATTATAAATTTTTGGACCATTGACACAAGCTTTTTAACGTCAGCATATTTTAGAGAAATTAGAACGAGCGTAAACTTTTCTTCGACGACCAGAAAATTTGCTCGTCGCAAGATGTGAAATCAATAACGGATTCAGAAGCATTGTGCGAATTCCTATTGTCGCGCATTTTACAAAAATTAGAACGAGGGAAAAGTTTTCTCGGGACAATCAGAAAATTGTCTCGAAGCAAAAATGAAATCGATATTATATTGCGGTGCCTCGTGGAAATTCCTATCGTCCGGCGTTTTATGAAAATTAGAACGCTGGAGAATGTTTTCTGCGACGATCAGGCGCGAGAATAACATCAAAATGCTAATGGCTCTTCCGATTCTGTATGCATTTTAATACGGTACAAATCTGCACGTGCTATAAATGCATAAAAACCCGCAGTCTGTTGATTATTAGTCACGCAGAAGCGGTGTAGAACTTAGCCGGATGCCAGAAACGCTGCTCGGATCTCCGATCAATATGGACTCCTACTACTGGTTACACCTGCAGTCTACTCAATCATTTCCTGTCTTCGGATGTACAGTGAGCCAACAAAGTTTTCGAACACCTTTCAAAACGAAATAACCTCTTTTATAATTATACCAGGCAATCTAAGTTCTGTTAAGACATTGCAAGGATTAGTTCGCCAAATAATAGCCAAAAAGTTCTTCTCAAAAGTCACAGTTTTTAAAAGCAATCCTTTCGCCATTATCTACTAAACTAATCCTGCTACTATTTGAATAAAATTTAGGTCGCTTTATCTTTTAACAAAAAGAAGTTATATAAGTGTGAAAAAGTGTAGGATAACTTTTTTTGACGAACTGTAAATGTTAGCGCTGTCAACGATACGGCGGCTATAGTATTACCTTGAAAAATTCACGCGGCACGTCTGACCAATCCATGTCTTTACTACTGGCGACGTATCCGATAAACGTTACATTGAGTCATAGCTTTTCCAGCAGCTTATTAGCTGTCCCTCCAGTTAATTATGAAAGGGCTGCAGGTATTTATGCGGCCGAGACACGCTCGTACAAGTAAGGCGCAATTAAACGATCACTCGAATAAATATTAATGAAACGCTTTGTTTCAGCTCCGTAGAATATATTTCTTTCTAACCCAGATACGTCCCAATTTTTTATTCCGCCCGAGATATTAATCGCCGCTCTCGGAACTGCTTAACTCTTTGCGCTCGAGGCGCCATGTAAAAATTGTTATACAACTTTTCAAGATCATTCTTCCATCGTCAAATTTATTTACATTTGTTTATACATCTCTTTTGCAGCATCTGTTAGTTAGCTATTCTTACTAATTAACGACAGGTATTACTTTCTATTTTTCCTTCGTAACACAACAAGGTTGCCTCGTTGAAATATTGCAGATAACAAGAAAATGCAATGAAATGTAAATGGGAAAGTAAAATATAAAATTGAAATGCAAAATGGAAATATAAAATGCAAAACAGAAATTTGAATTACGAAATGGGAATATCGAAATACAAAGTGGAAATACATTTTGGATCCGGAGTTGAAACAGCTCCGAGTTGAAACGGTGCGAATGATTAATAATTGACTGAGAACCTCGGCCAAGCAGTTTGAAGCGTATTCGTGGTTTTCGCGTTTCTGGAAGGGGCGTTTCGTGCGGCATTGTTCCGAGCGGATTCCCGCGGAGACCCCGAACGACAGTTTGATCTTGGTGAAATCGTTTAGATATTCGCGATGGGGGTGAACTCCAGCCGGGAAAGACACGTTCCAACTACGCACCCGACGCGAGACAAGGCGATCGTGCTCGTCGAGTAAGGTCAGCCCGTGTTTCAGCTACTTAATCTTGATTCGCACGCGAGTTTCAGCCGCCGCGACCGAAGCCGGATCGCTGGGTCAAGGTGCAGCCAATGCAGTTGCACGCACTCGTCTCCGCAGCCGGCCGTCACGGCTGCGCTCCTGTCGCACCTGTCGCAACGCGGACGGATTTCGTGTCGGGACGCTTCCCTGACTTTCGACCATTCCATCGATCCCGGAGAAAATCAAGATCCGCGCGTTGTCGGCCGGAAACTCCGCGAATTTAAACTCTCTTCCATTATTTATACCTTGAAATATTTTCCTTATATATTTATTGCCAACATTTCCAAGCGACGAAGTCTAACTTCTTTTCACTAATTAAAAAACTTATACAATATTAGAATTTTATTACAGTTAATATTCTGATTACTCAGACCTGATTACCCAGCCAGAAAATCGCAACGAAAGTCGCTTGGTCGTAAAAGAAATCTTGGGAATCGATGTCGACGATCGGAGCGCGCGCCAGCGATGCTTAAAATCGAAAGCCGGTGCTTTCGAAACGCCGCGTCTGCTGACAGGAAACACTAGGAACGCTCTCGACGAGATCGTTCTCCCCGTCCGTACCCTAATCGCAGATCGACCGTAGATCACAGCCTAATCGACGACTCGACCTTTACCGAGAGCCTCGAGATAAGTCCGCATCGATCGTTCAGGCGATAATTTTGACGGACACACGGGCCGCTATATACGCCGCTGGATTACGTAACCCACCGGGGGCGGCTATACCTTTACGATACCCGCAAAGACGATCAACCGAAACGTCCGCACGTTGGTTTGCCCGGGCCGAGCCATGGATTTGGACGGAGTATTTATTCTAGGTGTGCAGTTTTAAAGGTGCCACGGATATCGCCGGCGTAACTTTCACTGTGAACTTTATCGATCGGAAACTTTATTGTCTTCAAACTTCGCTGACACTTGGTGGACAGTCATTTTAAAATATCCTTGAGCGGCTCAGGAATGGTGCTTGCTAAATAAGTTGCCCCGCGATCTGAGCGGTTGTAGCGGTGGATTTAATATTAAGAGGAATAACCTAGTTTACAACGATTAAGTAAATAGTATTTTACTAACCGCAGGAACGACAGAAAGACTAATAGAAGTCTGGACGAAGGTTCGTTAAAGATATGTTTGGAAAAATTGACGGATATATTAAAAATACCGTAAATAGTCTACTTTTGAAAATGGTGCTCCGTCGGAGGGTTAATTAGAATTTAGAGAGTATTTCGACGCGAGGAAACGGGTGCGGAGCAGAAGAGACGTTTCGACAGTTTCCAAGAGGGTGGTCATCCATTTCCGAAAAGACGAGGCCGGAAGGGAGAGATATTCGTCGCGGAAGAGCGCGACAATGGTGGTATAAGTCGACAGCATGAAAGACAGTAATGCGAGAAGGCGAGGAAGTGCGGCGAAAAGGGGGGGAGTGGAGAAAGACGGGCGAGGAGGGAAGAGGAGACGCGAGAGAAGAGAGACGGAGGTGGGAAGACTGGGAGAAGAAGGGTAGACAATAGCTCGTCGATGTCATCACCCCGTTGGCAGCGTCGTCGCGATCATCCCTCGACTTGACATAAATTTTCTGTAAAGCTGCTACTATTTTTGGCGCGAGAGGGATACGATCGACGGAAGATCCGAAAGGGGGACAGGAATAAGACGGTGGATGGGCCGGGGACAACCCCGGGGCTTCCCGTGCCAGTCAACCGTCAACGTCAAAATACCGAAACAACCCCGCAACAAACTATCCAGCAACAACAACTCCGGCAACTTTCGAGAACCCCTCGTTGTTGCCCGCATTTATTTACATCTTCGTTGCCGGCTGGCTGAGTTCAACCCCTTCTGGAAGGTATCGTTGATCGATCACAGAAGAAATCGAAGTAGGTGACGCGTCTGTTCTGCAACTTTTTCCTACGAAATTACCCGCAACTTTTATCCCGTTGATTAACCCTCCCAACACGATTTTTTAACATTTTCTTTCGAACCTGAACAAATTACATCGACCTTTTCCACTCAAGTACGATATTTTAGATTTAATCCATTCAAAGTCTATTTAAACCTTTCAGCAGTCAAATTGATTTCGATTTGAAAAGGAACGAACAATATTTATGATTCATAAATTCTTGTAGAAAATTTTCTCTATTTTTTTATTTCGATTTCGAAGACCAAGTTGAAACCTACAATTGTATTTTCCAACAATTCAGCCGAGCGACCTTCTCCTTAATCGAAGTACTTTTCTCTCCGAAAGGACCGAGAAATAATGGGAGATCTAATTGAACAGAAATAACAAGTTAACCGGTCCCTCTCTCGGTTAACAGGTTAAGAAATCCTGCTGAGGGTGTAATTTGTAGACAGCGATACGGTTCTCCCTCCCCCCTCTCCCTCTCTCTCTTTCTTTCTCCCTTCCTTTTCTTTCGTTTTCAAGAGCTAGAAAATTTTTTCCGCTCCACGGTCTCCTTGAACTTTTCAAGGGTCGCTCGACGAATCGCGCGTATTTTCACGCCTCGGCGTTCGACAGGCGCGGCCGAATCGGGCACGGGGCGGAAGCTCCCCCTTTATTTAAATCGACCGAGAAATAATCGGCGTTAATTAATTCCCTCGCAATTAGTCCTCGGCCCGGTTTCGAGTTTCGGACTCGGGGATCGGAGGGAAATGGATTGAAAGAAACAATGCACCGGGGCGCTTTTACGATCGAGCTGCGCCCGGAAATCTGCGAAGAGAGTCCCCCTTTTGTTCGCCGTAACTCGCGTTATTAATTCCTCGTCGTTTTCTTTTTCGTTTTTCCCCCGTTTGGTTCCCCCCCCCCCCCCCCCCGTCCCTGCGCCGAAACTCAAAGGGATCGATGCAACTGTTGTTCCCCGGCAGCGGCGTTCCATCGAAAGAGCTTCGGGATGTTTACCGTAATCGCGTCCGACGTGTTCGGTTTCGCGAAACGATCGGACCTCCGCAGAGAAAATCTATCGGGCACACGGTCGAATCTGCGAGTAAATTAAAAAATCCTCTATACGTTATAAGCTAGCATTAATTAACCTGGCGTTAGCTGGGTCGTTCTCTCGTTGGCAATATTTGATCATTGAAGTGTCGGATCATTGAAATGTCGGAACACAATGATTACAATTAAAATAGTTCTGAGCACTATAGGCGACGACTCGAAAAACAGCTGTAAACCAGCGTGTACGACATCGTGAACCAAGGTGAATTCATCCGGACGCGAACAGGGGAAGAGAGAGAGAGAGAAACAGTTCGGGTAACTTTTTCATCGCACCGCATAGTTTTCGCTTCCGGTGTTTCCCTTCCGATTCGTCGTCCGATTCCGCGAGCGGTAGCCCAGTTAAACGAGATACGGGCTAAGTAAGTTCGCAGAAATGAGCCAAGTCCCCCCGGGAAGGGGGGGGGGGGGCGAAGAAACGACACGAAAGTTCCCGGTCGCGATAGAAATATCAGAGCCGGGCGAACGGATTCGATTCCAGGGGAGAAACAATTTCTCCTCGGTTTGTTTTTCGTAACGAAGGCGAGAAAATGCCGGAAGGAAATCGTTCGTTTAGACCGGTCCGCCGTCGATCCTCGCCCGTGGCAGAAATTTTTCTCGAGTGCCTCCCCCCTCCGCCGGTGTTCCGTGTTACCAATCCCGTGATCGACAATCTCGATCGCGACGGATTCGTCACGAAACCGAAGCGTATCGGCTCGGGTCCGCACGCTAAACGGCGTGCGTTCGTTTTTGTTTTCGTTCCTCGGCTCGAGGCCCGAGCACCTAGGACTTTTATCGGGCGAACGAAAAGCGAAACTGCACCGATTACGGGCACGATTTGTCGGCGAAACGAGCGTGGATCGCGTGCGCCGATGGAAACTCGCCCCCAAGGCTGAGCCGGCCGCTTGAATTCCGGTGACAAGCCCGCGGCTTGCACGGTCTCTCCTCTCTCGCTCGCGCCCTTCTGTCGGATAGAGCCGCGGTGTCCTTTGTTGCGTAACAATATTACTGGAAACGGAGACCGGGAGGCGTCGTCTCCGAAAAAAATCGATCTCGGGGCGGCTTTTATTCGATTCGAAGCGCGAGGGGCGGTGAAACTATTTCGCCCCTACTCTTGTGATTTTAAGGGTGTGTTCTAACGCGAACAGTGTTCTCCTAGCTTTTTCTCAAAAAATTATAACACCTTTTTCAGTCAAATTTAATATTTTCTACATCAGAGACAAAATAATCTAGTGTATATCTATACAAAATAGAAAGAGACTACAGTAAAGTAAGCTATAGCAAATTAAGTCACCGACTTTGAAAACGTATTTGCAAACGTCTCTTTCTTGCTTCCGATAAAGCGTTTCTCGCCGCAATTTCATTTTCTCGTTGCGAAACGCTCGCGGCTTCATTGAGTTCGATCAGGCCGCGGTCAAAGGGTTAAAGAAGCTGGGAACGCAGGCCGATAATCGAGGATAAATTGCCGGTTCACAGTCATGGTTGTTTTCAGCGGCGAGGCCCGCGATGCTCGGCGAACAGGCTCGATGTAAATGCGCCCGAGAAATATTTTCGCACTCTCGCGCGCGCACGCGCGGGCACGTGCACGCGCACACAATCGTCTGATAATGGTAAACGATCGAAGGGAGAACGATAAACGAAACGGTGACTCATTGTCCGACCCGGAGAATTGGCCGGAATTTAATAGACTTTCGACGCGCGGCTCGCCGGCATTGTGCCCTCCTTCCCCCAAGCCCTCTATCCTACCTTCTATCCTGCCCCTGTCCCCGCGGCCCTCTCTGCCCCTGTCCGCCCGAACCCCCAACCAGCATCGGCCGCGGGCCCGATCATTGAAAATTGCCGATATTCACCGATGAATACCGAATACGGAACGATCCCGTGAATGACAACGAGATAACCGAATCGACGACGGTATCTCCGTTATTAGGAGGCCGACGAATCCCCCGGAATAATGGCCACGCGACGTACACCCACACGCCGGAGGGAAGCACACACCGATTAACGGGACGATACCGAAAATATTCGCGTCGCGGAATCGATTCTTTTAATCGGAGCATTCCGGGGTGTTTCTTTGTCGCCAGAATAGGATGAGTGCATCAATTATAGCATGTTATTAAATTGAATATAGTCAATATTTTACTAAATTCGTCGCGATATTTCTTCGATTCTTCTCATAATTTCTCGAATAGTTTGGAAAGTATCGCATGAAAATGAGAAGATCCACAGTCTAGTGATAACGATTTTCGTATCCAACAAGTAATCTAACTTGCAAGTTCGATGGATTCCTGTTCGATGGAAAAAGTTACGCGAAGCTTCGGATCGATCTAGACAAGCCTGCGAAAGCAAAGAAACGAGAAGACGTTGGTAAAAGTGTAAGAGACGGTGGAAGATTGGTTATCAATATCTGAATTCGTTCTTGCAAACAATTGAACGAGGCGTGCGCAATATTTCAATTTCGTTGAAATTCGGGCGCTACGGGGGTGTGTTGTCGGAGTTTTTGACGGGTCCCTGGACACTGACAAACTGCAGCCGCCGTAGGATGCGTTCAGGATAACCGAAGACGCTCCCTGCGAGCTGTCGCGTCGACGTCAATTATTCTCCTCTGATAAATGATCAGCCGTCGACCGACTTCTCCTATCCGACGCGGCATCCTATTCGTTAACCATTCCGGGGCGAGCTGTTTTTCAACGACCCAGTCGATCGAGTTTCGCCCTTCTTACTCTTGTTTGTTTCGCTCGCGAATGTTTTCTTGGAAAAATCGGGAACCGGCCGTCGACGCTTACCGCAAAATTTCCTTAAAAGCAAAGTTTTAGAGCGTTGGCGATACGAACGTGCTCGGTCATTAACAATCGCGAGATCGTGAAGCTCTCTGGTATAATTTTCAAGACGTTATGGGTACCTGATTTATTTCGGTGCTTAGGCAAACGAGCGCAACGAAACATACACCGCTTCACCTGGACCCGTTCGGTTCGGAGCTAACGAGCTTTGTTTAACGTCCATAAAATGCGCGCGTAGTCTGTTCAGTTTGGAAACATGCGAAACACGGCGTGCAATAGATTTCTATTATCGATCGGCGAGACCTCTTTCGCAAACACACAGTAATATCCACAGGTATCACCGTGCTCGCTGTTCGAACGTTGCGTGCGAAATATTATCGATTGCGTGAAACGTTATCCGCAGTTCCATAACGTTAATTGCATTCAATTGCATCGAATTGCATCGGACTGCATTACTTATAGTTCTTCCGAAAATAGCCCGCCCCGTTTCCCTTGACATCGAACACTTTACGCTTAGGCGACGCTGTTCCTGACGTAACCGTCTTGACTCCACTCGTCGCACACGTCGCTCTTATCCAACACTGCTTCCCAGCTAATAGTCAAACAAAACAAAGCTAAATTCCGCCACTCGACTGTGCAAATTCGCTAAGCGCTCCTCGTAAAAAGATCAAGCGAAACGTTTCCGTCCCACGCATCAACTCGAAAAAAGTGAAACTAGACGAACCGGCTCTGCAGCTAAATTCCTACCATTTGACAGTGTAAATTCCCCGAAACATTCCTGGCAAAAAGTACAAAAGAAACGTTTCTATACCACCTAACTTTCGTGCGCGAGTGAAACTAGTTAAACAAAGGCAAACTAGATTCTTCTATCGGTGCGAATTCATGAAAAGTTTGAACGAAACTTGTCCGTTCTATCCATCTTCCCGATGCAATCAGTTAAACAAATCGAATCTAAGCTTTTCTATTACAAATTCCGCAGGCATTCGTTCTCGCAATAAATCTAAAAAAGATTTTTCTTAAAAACAAGCAAGAACAACCAAACTTTTACCTGAAGATTTCTCTAATCGTTCGACCTTTTAAATAGTTCGAAAAGAACGGTTGCTATTCTCGTCATCATCCCAAAACGAGTAACAGGATTTCTTGCCAGCCAGTAATGGAGAAGCATTGTACAAACATCGTTAGCGTTTGACTGCGGACTAAGGAAGAAAATCCGAGATTTAAGGGGAGAATCGAAATCGTCCCGAAGTATATGGACGCGGCGGCTGTAAGTATTGGTTCGCTGCAATAAAGCTGCGAGAGAGAGAGAGAGAGAGAGAGAGAGAGAGAGGGAGGTACGAGGAAAATCCGATTCGAAATTCCCGGCGACACGCGACCCGCTGCGTTCGGCTCCGAGCGGAACGAGAGCCCGCCTATTAAAATGATGAAACGGAAAGGTTACACACAGAGGAAATTCCTCGAATTTCGAGGATATTTGCAGCCGCCGCGTGCTTGCGCGCCCACCCTACTTCCTCTCTCTCTATCGCTCTCTCTCTCTCTTTCTCCCCGACTCTCCCTCTCTCGTTACGAAGTTACTAGACGGTCGATAATTCGTGCTCCTCTAATATTTCTTCGTCCCCGATTCTCCTCGGAGAGAGGATTCCCTCGAGCGCTTTTAAGTATTTTTCTATCTTTAGAGAGCGCCGCGCCATTTTTAGAACACGTCCCACTTCGCGAATCTTCCCCTCTATTTACGTCCGCGCGCAGCTTTTCTGTGTGTATTCATTTTCGAGATCCTCGAACCCCCGCCGCTTTTCTCCGCTGCCTTCCTCTCTCCTTCTCTCTCTATCCCTCTCCCTCTCTCTCTCCCTCTCTCACTTTTATGCAAGCTTTCTGGCATTTGCCTTGCTGAAACCCGCGGCGGCCGCCGCTATTGTGCCGCGGAATCGGCGATACAATTTGTCCGTGCGCTTCCACGCGCTGTTATTCGTTTGCCAGCCGCTTCCGAAAATCATCTGGGCACGGCACCGCGTGGGCGGGGAACGTCGATACAGCCGGAAAGAGGCTGCTTTCCGTCGCCGCTGCTTCTGCTCTTACCGTCGACGAAAGGTGGGGACAACGCGCTTCGGAGAAATGGATGCTAAATCGGCTGCAACTCCCACGGATTAATCCAGAATTAACCGAGGCGAAAGTACCTATTATGGAACGCTTTTCGCAGGGTATGAGATTATCGTCTAGATTACCGCGACTGAAAAATTCCGTCGCTGAATATTTATACCACTGTCCGCTGATTCGACGTTTCTCCATAATCTAATGAACTTTAAAATATTTATTTATTTAGAACATTATATTGTAATAGAAATTATATTTTGACGTTGACTGTGTTGAATGTAAAACACTAGTGCCAGTTGTTTCATAAATCGCGATAAACGATTCGATAAACGGTATTTTCTTTTACAAGCTGCAAGACATTTGCACGGTTTTTAAACATTCAGTTACGTGGCTGATGTTGACTCTCAAACAATTATCCCGGAAATTTAACCGCGC
Source organism: Augochlora pura (assembly GCF_028453695.1). Classification (NCBI taxonomy): domain Eukaryota; kingdom Metazoa; phylum Arthropoda; class Insecta; order Hymenoptera; family Halictidae; genus Augochlora; species Augochlora pura. The sequence goes on from NC_135780.1 coordinate 12,488,125, forward strand.
GTGCCATTTCGATGTTTGCACCCCCGACATTCTAGACCGTGTACACAAATTGTCTTCCGCTAATTTCTCTCTGTTATTTTCTCCTTCTTTTGTGCATTCCCCGTCCCTTTCAACGTGCGTCGGCATTCGGTGTACGTGGGAATCTCCGGTACGCGTGGGAGCCAACGAAATGGCGGCAACCCAATTACTATGCATCGCGTTCCCCGTCGTCGTCTAAAGCGTATCCGGCGAAGTCCTTTTTGTCGCCTCCCGGAGTTGTATTTACTCGGTCCCGTCTCTAATCATTCCCTAGTAACTTACTTTTCTGGTACCGCTCCGAAGTTAATTCCAATGGATAGAATTAACGAAAGTATTGCATCGGTAATAAACATTACCATGGTTTAATTAGTAAAGTTACTTATAAAATTATCTAGTTAGCGAGCGCGATGGTAAAATTGCAAAAATTTCTACTCGGTTTATTATTTCCTTTCGAAATTTTATATTTCTCTTGAAACGATACTTGACTATTTCGCCAATAAATTAAAGCTTTCGATGGCTGATTAAAAAATATTCTTCTCGCCTGTATTACGCACGGTCCGAGCATCGAAGGAACCTGAAACTACGGGGGCGTATGTAAACATTCGTCGCGAAATTATTCCCGAGAGTTTCCAGTCCCGCGGGACAACTTTCCAAACGCGATCGAGCGTTTTTCATCGACTCCGGTTCCCCGGAGTCCCGTGATTCAACCGAATTCTCATCGCCCGGCACCACGCGTCGAAAGACACCCGCGCACAAAGGGGTGAACATCGTCGAAGAAGCCAGCGAAATTTCAAATTGCAAGACAGAGCCCGAGAGCTGAAAATAGTTCCCGGTTTCTAAAGATTCGACACGGCGAGCTGCTAATTAGAGTCAACAACCGCGGCAACAAACCACGGTTCTCATTCGAGGAGGATCGGAAGACGTGTTCCCATTGTCTCCGCGACTTCGCCCATGTTTCCTTTTATTACAGCGCACAAGTATCTTGCAAGACTTTGAAGTCGCGCTGTTGTTCGCGGCTCGGTTCCTAAGACGCAGCGTCTGATCGCGCCCCTTCGTCGCGTCAAGATTTAGGGGTGGCTTAGGAATTTCGAAGTTGGCGCCGTGTTCTGGGCGTGCCCCCGAGTCGACGTCATAAATTAGACGGATAAATTAATTGGTCGCGTAAACTACTCTTTTAGAAAGATCTACGACCTACAGGCTGCAGCCCATAGGCTTCGAAACTCGGTTATTTAAGGTTATGAGTCAGTTCCGCCATTTTACATCGTGCAGAGTTTGCTAGAATTTTTGCGACCTCCAACATCAAAGTCGCAACTTAAATAAAAATCGCCCGCCTCGATTGCTAAAAAATATAAACTAAATAGCGAGTTCCTTCTCTGCGTAGCGATTTTAATAAATTAAAAACGATGCACTGACATTTCCGAATTCCCCAAAATTGAAATGAATTGCGCCCGAAGGAGCGGACGCACAAAAGGTCAAAGTTAAAGATATTTTCCAGCGTGATATAAATTTCTCTCCTTTCTAGTCGCCATTTTCCGGAACGATTCCTACGAAGTGCTGCACACTGGACAACGGATGGTTTCGCATGTCTATGGATTTTTGGCATGGCTCGTAGGAAAATGGCCGCCGTGACAGTGGCCAGCGTTTCCGCGAAGAACCTGCAGAACCGTCGCGTCACGTCTTGTCGCGTCGATTCGACGCAGTCCGTTTCACGGTGAAACACAGTGCCCGTCTTCTTCGCTCGCGAGAAGAGGCCAGTGTCGTACGAACGGTGAAGAAGCCACTCGTAGAAGAAAGGTGCCCACTCGGCCCCCGTACCCTACAGCTTCGATCGAGAGAGAGAGATCCATTCGAGACCGGGCTCCTCAAACTCATTTAGCTAATTACACGCGCGCGAAAATCCCGCCGCGATATTTGCACGGCCTTCGGACAACCGAACGACGCGGAATCGGCCTGGCGATTGTTTCGAAAATGCGTCGACGAGCCCCGGATCCTCTCTCCCTCTCTCTCTTTACCTTTCGTCTCACCGTGAGAGGACCCGTGTGCTCATTCGTTTAAAAGTCGACGAAACTCGCGGAAAACGAAACGACGCTTCCAGAACTCCCGCAGTAACTCGATTCCATTTCCAGCAGGAATTCCAGGGTGGGTATCGAAATGGAATTAGTTAATTCCGATGTCTCGGCCCCGTCGGTCGTTTACAATGCTCCCCACCTGGGCCGGCTTCCGCGTAACTTGGCATTTAAGTGATTAGGTTTCCGCGCCGCCGATCGCGAAACGGCGAATCTTATGAAGTCGTTAAGAGCTTGCGTACCGAAACTAGGTCGAACTCGCTCGATTTTTTTTTTCTAGGAGCTGCATCAGGTCGAATCGAGGAGAAAGGCGTGTCTTGCACAGCGACGTCTCGCGAACGCGGGACGCTACCTTTTCCCAAAAATGCTTAGGGCACGCGGTTCTCGTACTATATGCTGTTTAAAATTCTCATATTTCGTGCCTAGTAACTGAGATACATACAGCGCTGTCTTTATTTTTAATTTAATTTTCTAATCTTTCCCCCCGAAAATTCCCATCTCCGTGTGGCAAGGTCGTCTCGTCCGATCAGCGAGGATTCCGGGATCGCCGGAAAACGGAAAAACATATTCGAAAGGTGAAGGTTCGGAGGATTGGTCGTCGGCGTGCCCGTAGGCTTTATTGAAAAAGTTTGGCGACCGAAAAATTTCAATCCCCTTTGTCCCCTTTCACCTGTTAAGCCGGGACTCGCGTGGGCTCGCCTCGCGCATAAACAATTTCGCGTGCACGCCGACGAGCCGCCTACCTACCCCCTGCGCTCGTGGGAACAAACGCGGCTTTAATTACGGACGTTAATTACCGGACACGCGACATCGGGGATATCAATTTGTCAACGAATCCGAGCGCACGGAACCCGGCCCCTCCGCGTGCGAGACGTCCCCGGAGCGTTCCGCGTATTCTTCCGCAATTATTTTCATCGCGCCGCAGACGCCGGGCGATACGGCATTACAAATTGCCGGAAACTGGCGAAACGTTATTCTCCGCGCGGCAATTAATTCAATCAACGATATACATTCGAATTTGGCCGGATAACAGGGCCCGATCCTGCAGGTAAAACTGAGCCGAAAACCGAACATATTGTTCCCGATCGATACGGAAACGCGAGCTCGGACGTGCGCGCTTGTCTTTTCGAACGTTTCGAGCCGGTTTCCGCTCGAAAACGAAGCTGGAAATACGTGAACGTTATAGGGGCGAATCTTTATGCGGAATTAATGTGCGAGATATGAAGCAATATGTGGGATATATATGTAGAATATATATGCAAAATATTCATGCGAAATGTGTACGAGAACTGTGCAAAAAGATATGCGAAATAATGAGACCGATTATTCTCTGAAAACGAGTTACTCAGCGTGAACGGATTTTATATAATAATAATATATAATAAAGCTACCGTTCCTTTGGAATTCCGCTCTGGGCACCATAATATCATTTACTTTCTACAAAAATATCCATTTGCATAAACATCCGGTTGTCGTCACGTCAACCACTATCGTATCGCATATTTTTCACTCGGTCTCCTGCGTTCAGCCATCGAAACGCTCCACGGTGGCGCGGAAAAAAAAAACGTCGGTGCAAAACTCCCATCGAAAACTGATCAGTTTCTATTCAGGATCGGCACTCGTAGGCGACCGGATGTGGCTCGAAAATAGAGTGGCGGAAGAGGGTAGCTATCGCCGCACCGCTCGACACGGCGCTTCTATTTCGAATATTAAACGGGAGTCGTTCCCATTTCCATTTTCTAGCAACAAACGCTACCTGCCGCGCATTACCTATCTCCCGTCGCGATTGTTTTCGGCCATCTATCGATACAACTTTAATATCCGTATGTTGCGCAATGATTCGCAGAACAAAACGGTGTGGCGACATAAAGGATTATTATTAGAAATAATTATTAGAAATGAGATATGATCTCTGAGTTTTATAATATTCATAAATAATGGTTCACCGGCGCGGCGCATCGCTCGAGAAACGTCTCAGCGAAAATCTGCGAGACGTGCTCCTTGTCTGAGATAACGTGAGTCACGTGTCTCGAATAACCGGGACTGAATAAAAACGAGAACGCGGAGGATGGTGCCTGTGGATGCGCGTAGGAACGCATCCGCGGGTCTCCTCTCACGGAACATTTCGTTTTTTCCGCCCTTCGGCGCCCGTTCGGATCGCGAACACCGAAAATGCCGCGCGCGCCTCCCGTGAATTTTTTTTTTCCAGGAAATTCTCCCGATTAGCGGTATCGTTCGCGCGATCGATAACGGAACAGAGGGATCCCCTTTGCGCTTCCGGAAAGCGGAAAAATGGATTGAAAATACAGGCCCAATAATACCAGAAAATTGTCCAGGTTGCAGCCGTCGCGGGGATTTGCATTTTTCGGCGGCGGGGG
>NC_135780.1:12493086-12515933 GCF_028453695.1 Augochlora pura
TGCTTCCTTGCTTTCTCTCAATTATTTATACAAATATAAAAATTCCAGATTACTAATATGCTATATTAAAAAATAAAAGATCTAATGATTTTTAGATTCGTCAAAGTGCGTCGCGTCGTCAGAAATTCGCGAGAAGCAAGGAGAACAAGACGGAGACGTCGAGCTCTCAGACACCCGTTTCACCTTTCCGTGGACTCGCCGCCGGCGAGATCGCGATTTCAGGGAACACGTGCGGAGCGCATTCAAGTGCCATAACGTGGCCCGGTATCGCGCGATGTATCCTCGGCGAAGGACCCGTGGAAACACGGTTACACGAGCGAAACGTTGTCACGGGAGCGCACCCCCTTTTGTTCCCGTACGGAACAACGGGGCTCGCCCGTGAAACGAGGATTCGCCGCGACGACGTATTAAATAAACCGCGCCGGGTGCATTTAAGCGAGTCCCAGCGCCGTTTTGTTCCGCGACGGTGCTCTTTTGTGCGTGCGCAAGAACGAGCGTGCACAGGCTTCTCCTCTTCCCATCTCTGTCTCCTCTCTCTTACTCGTACCCTCTCTTTCTCGCTTGCTCTCTTACTTTCTCTCTCTTTCTCTCTCTCGTTCCCGCTCCGGTCTTCTCCATCGCGACGACTTATGGGTTCTGCCGGAACCATCCAGCCTTTCTCTTTCTCTACGGCTCTTTTTTTTTCTCTCATCGCGGCGATCGCGTCGACGACGAAGCGAGACGAGTGGCTTCGTTTCCGCAGCCGCGCCGATCCGCGCGGCTCGTTAAGCGCCCGTCTCCCTCTCTCTCTCTCTTTCGAAGCTCGTTTTCCCCGCGCCAGCCGGAACTTTTCGAGTGCACCGATCAACGGGCCGACGCGATCGGCGCTGCCTAAATCACCTGGCAGCATCCACCCCCGCGCAGGGGAATCCATCAACTCGAACGATCCAATCTTACCGCGGGCGAACACGACCGCGACGGACCGGTGGAAACGACGTCTAGGATCTGATCGGCTCCTAAGGACTGTTTTACTGATCAGCATCTTGAAAATTCATTTATAAATTACAGTATTTAAATACAATTTAAAATTACACTATTTAAATCGGACTCCTCGGGCCGATTTTGGCCCCCCCGGCTTTCCGAACGTTATCGGTGTTCCCGAAGGGTCAAGTTAACAAACGACCAGGGAAAACTAAAGAGGAGACTTTGCTCTACAAAACACGCTAATTTTCATTGTAGTACGGTTTTTTTTAACAGAGTTACGATAGTTCAAAGTTGAACAATATTTCGAGTCCGAGAGGCATCGCTTCACCCACGCTGCTAAAACAATTTCGTTAACAATCTCCAATACTTCTTCAAACATTTTTAGAGCAAGGCGTCCGTAAGCTGTTCGAAGAATCCGCTTCAACATCTCCGACGGATAAACGAAGTAGTCGCTGATCCAGCAAAAAAATTGATCAGCACTCGGAAGAGCCGGTTAAAAGTGAGATTTCTTCGCCGGAATCGAATGAGACATATGAACGACCGAAAGATTTCGTTTAATTAGATTTGCTCGCCGAGCAGAATTTGCATGAAGATCGGGCCCGGCGACGGATTAACCGACGTTAATTTTCGCGCGCGCGCGCGCGAGCGCGAGGGATCGAGGGATTAATTTATTCACGGACGGGAATCGTTATCGGCCAGCCGGGGCGCCGTGGAGCACTCGCAGGAGAGAGAGAGAGAGAGAGAAAAAAGGAGTGATAAGGTTTCGATGCCGAGTGTGCAGACACGTAACTGGCTGAAAGCCAACCCGGCCTGCCCGGCATTTGGGTCAAACCAACCTGCCATCCCATCCCGGGGTTGTTCGCGAATTCCTCCGCAACTACCGCCACCCCCGTCCCCGCCCCCCCCCCTCCCCCCCTCCGGACCACCCCCCTTCCCCGCCCCTTCCCTGCCACCCCCCCGCAGCCCCCCGCCGAATTGCCGATCCTTCCTCTTCTGCGCCCCCCCCTTTCCCCCCCCCCCCCCCTCTAACAGCCCGCCGAGAAATCGTGCCGATAATAATTCCACGGATATTTTCTCCGGCCGCCGTGCAACCCTTGCTTTTTGCAATTTAAAGTCGCGCCGGTTTAATGCAAAGTTCCCGACCGTCTCGATTTACATCGGCCGTATTGGAGAATTATCTTCGAATCGCGGGGGAGTCTCGATAATATCCTACGAATCGAATTATTATTATAATTAATATTTATTAAATGGTATTGCCCTTTCGATTGCAGAAAGTGATTAATAATTGAGTCAGAACCGCGTTGGAGATTTGAAGATCGCGGAATAAATTAATAGATAATTATATTATATTAAGCGTTGGAGTGTAGATTTTTACGTAAAATGACATATTATATATAATAAATAATGTAGAATGATATTTCTCTTAAGTAATACTATTCAAACTAATGGACAATTGACGTTCTATCGTAAAGAAGTAAATTCTTTTGTTTTATATATTTTACTTTTGTATTTAATATCGTTTTTGGATATAAGCGTTTGAATTTACCGCGCAAGTTCAGTCGCAGATGAATTCGCCAATCCGCGGAGTCGTTTTAAGGGTTGCGAAAGGTTATTAGTTATGCTTAAAGAAACAGTTCTTGTCGAATCTTGTTGAATCGGTTCTACTGTAGTCGGAGAGTTATTTCAGGCTCGTTTAACGCAATTATAATTCGTAATTGTTATTTTCTGGAGAAAAATGGAGAACGAAGTCATTTGCGAGGATCCACAATGTATGCGGACGTTGGAGACTCTTGTAAAAATCGAAATCGGCGAAGCGGAGAAGACATTGCTATGTAAGAGTATTACTGTTTAATTATTTATTATTATTATTATTATTATTATTATTATTATTATTATTTATTCATTATTATAACACTTGCCTATGCGGCTTAGGATGGCTTCCGGTTTACAAATTTCTTCTTACTTCTACTTCTATAACTAACTATAACTATAACTATTTACAGGTTTTTACAGGTTAACGTATTTTCCATCGTCGATATTATATTATAATTTACATAATATTAGAGATTATTTTGTATTATGCATTCTATGATATATTATATTATATATTATACTGTATTATACATTATACAATATATGACATATATTCATCAAATACATTTTATTCAGTTTTAGAAGCCGAGACGAAGAAAGCCAAGGCAAAGGCCCAATCAGAATGGCTGATAAGAAAAGATTTGCAGGAGAAGATTCGAATTTCGAAGGAGAATATCATGGTGTTGAATATAAGCCTGAACAGGTACGCCGAACCACGGTCTTCATTTCATTCTAACCTCAATAAGAAACACCTTAATCCTATTATTATATTTTCTGCCGAATTCTTTTTAATTTCCTTACTTTCCGCAGACAGAACAAATACAACAACGAGTTGTTCACTAAATTACAGCTGATGAAGCTCCACTTGGACGACGAGTATAAGGTCAGGCAATCGGAGATGCAGGTGTACGAGAACATAGTGAGATCGTACGAGAACACGTGCCGAGACTATCGAGTACGTTACCCCCATACGCTACGGGTTATCCTCATACATTAAGGGTTACCCCCATGAACTAAGATTTAGATTAAATATCGAGCGAACTGAAACAGCGATAATGTAATTGCCGCGTTTCGCAGGCGAAGTTCGAAGAGTTCCCGCTGGCGAAGGCGAGGAAGAACGCGGAGATGAGATTGAAGAAGATCCAGGTCGAGCAGATGGTGGTCCGGTACAAGATCGAGGAGCTGGAGAAATTATCGAGGCGGAAGGTGGGAATCGCGTGGGGGAGATTGCGCGGGATGATCGTCGAGTTCGCCGGCGATATGTTGAACAACATGGCGCTCGACCGGAAGTGGAAGGAGCTGACCGGAACCATCGAGGAGCGGAAGAAGCAGTTGGCTGCTGTCGAGGAAGAGGTCTTTAAAAAATAGAAACTAAACTAAAAATAATTATAACTAATAAATAACTAAACTAAAATAATTAAAAATAATTAAAACTAATAAATAACTAAACTAAAATAATTAAAACTAATAAATAACTAAACTAAAAGTATTTGATTTGATTTGAGCTGGTCGATTGATTAACATTCTTTGCTGGTCTGTGTACAGATAGCTGTACAGTCGAAAATACGCGAAGAGAAGAAGAGGATCCGCGAGCAGGAGATGCTGAAGATGCCGCCGCCGAAGATTAATCTGTCCTACATGAGGTCTTGCTTCAGATCTTGCTCGAGGGAGGCTTGGAGGCTGAACAACGAGGACTCTCTAGGTACTTGATGGTTAATGTTAGGACTTCTGAGACCTGCTTCTAATTTATACCGCTTTGTTGCAAGCAGTAATTTATTCAAAATTACGTTATCATTATTTTAAGTCGCCATTATTAGATATTATTATTATTATCGTTCTATTCTTCAAACTGTTATTATTATTATATACTAGTAATTTTCTATATATATATAGAATCTCATATACTATTATTATTCTATACGTTATTATTATATACTATTCAATTATACAAACTATTATTACTATCATTCAAAATTATAATTATTGCAAGTCTTAATTTAAGTAGAATTTCACGATTTTTATCACAGTATATGTGAGGTTATGTCAGGCTATGCTTCACGATTTTTATCACAGTATATGTTAGGTTATGTCAGGTTATGTTACACGATTTTTATCACAGTATTTGTTTAACGAAACAAAATCATATAAATTTCTCTCAAACGTATCATTACAATTATAATGATGCGAGTTAAACAATTTGGAATATATAACATTTTGACACAGTGTGCAAACTCAGAGTCTAAGATAGAGCTTTTTAGGGGATGATATCGGAGCTCTGTTCAGTGGAGGATCGATTGATACGATTTCGTGCGAATATCTTTCGATTCTTCAGTCTTCTGGGGATGCTGTATTCAGTGAATGATACTATACATGTATGTATATATGCTGTATATATGGTGGATGCATTCACTGGATGCTGCATTCGGTGGGAGTTGGAGGATGTTATCTCTAGAGTATAATGTCTGCAGGGAGTACTAACTCTATGAAACAGTGTCCATTCTATCCACAAATGAGTTAGCAATTCTATGAACATATAAATAATGCCCTTTTAATCCAATTTCAATCCTTTGCTGTCTAATCTAGTTATTTATTGTCCGACGACTGTCAGCGCGATCGCTAAATGCGCGCCTTGCTCCCTGAGCCTCTGCACCATCATCCTCCCCAGATCGCTGGGTCCCCCCGTATACAGCTCTGCCCTTTAAACCCCGTAGATTCCATATCCGTGAACACGTTGCTGGAGGAAATGTGCATATCGGAGGACGCGATGAAACCGTGTCGCCGATCTCCGTCCCCGACCTCGGCCGACAAGAACTCCAGGGAAGAGGTGGAGGACGAGGAGGAGGAGGAGGGGGCGATCGATGCCGGAAGTCCTTGCTCCGGCCAGGCCCAAGAAATGGAGCAAGAGGACACCACGGACGTGGAACCGGAAGAGATCGATATGGCGGACAAGGAGTCGAGGCAGGAGTATCCGGAGGCGCATCCGTCACAGTTGCTAGCCGCCAGAGATAAGCAAACGTCCGCGATGGAAGAAGACGTGCCGGCGAAGAGGATCAGGCTGATGACCGATGATGAATCGCAGGTTTTGAACTCGCCGGTGGCTACATTGAAAGCCGCCCGGCCGGCTACCAGAAAAAGCCAGTTCGCTGATTCGTCCCAGCAGCCGCCGAGGATCACCAAGATCGAGACGGTGCGGTGCAACCTGGTGCTCGGCCGGGACCGTAACGAGTATAACACGACCGTGCCGAACCGCCACGACTATTCCGACAAGGCGACTGGCAGTTTTTGCTCGGCTAGAACAGTGCAGGCTAAGGAGGCTGCCGCGGATCGATCTCCGGGAGCCAGGATCACCAAGAAGGATCCTCCTTATGCTCCGTCGCCGATCATCAAGATCGATCAGGCCAATCCTGCCAGCATGTTCAGCCCGGGGTACTCGGAGACTAGCAGTATCTTCGGCATGGACCACGACTTCGATAATCTAAGGGGTATCATGCGGTGTTCGATCTTATAAGGGGCCCTGGAAATATATTTTTCATACTTTTCTACATAGTCTTGGTGTCTTATGTTTGAAATATTTTCAGTATTTATAGTATTTGGAATATAGTTTTTCATGTTCTTGATATTCTTAATATTTTCAGAATTTGTAACATTTGTAATATTTTTAATACTTTTAATATTTTTAATATATGCAATGTCAGTAATATTCGTAATTTTTTAAATATTTTTAACGTACCAGTTAAACGGGATTAAAATATTTTCGTTCACAGCCGATCAGATATCGCTTTACGGTGGATCCATTCAAAGCTACAACGTCCACGGCTCCGAGATATCCATGGCGGAGGCCAGGCCAGCCACCAGCTTCAAAGAAGATCAGTCCATGAGCAGAACCAAGGATTTCTCGCGTAATTAGTCTAGTTCTTTCGCGAGAATTCTACGATCGTGGCTCGTTATTGAATTCGTTTCGTTTTTATTGCAGAGGTCAGCTTCAGCAATATACTCAAGGCGACGAACAAAAGTGGACAAAATAAACTTTTCTGAAGATCCCCGCCGTCCAATAATCTACCTCTTAGCTGCAGCTTATTTTCCACTTCTTTTTCTATTCGCTTAATCGAGACGGAACAAGTTTATTTTCTAATTAACTTCAAGTTAATTTTCATCTCGAATCCGTAAAATCAGTGGTCCAGTAATCTGTTTTATTAATATTTCTGCTGCGAATTTCAAGCAACTAAAGTGTAAAATTCATTTGCAAATTCCGCTGTTGCTTTTAAATTTAGTATAAACGAAATATGTTGTTATTTATCTACGTTTTTATTCGTTTATATTGCTACTCATTTACATTGCTATTCATTTATTTTGTTATATATTTATGTTAGTATTAATTTACGAGAAAAGCGAATAGATGAAATAATAAGAATACAAAGTTCTGTGAAATAAAAATGAAATTGTTATTGGAGCCGACGCGACGAAAAGCATCGAGGACTCCACGAACCCGGAAATAACGTACTCTGACATCGTCCAAGATGGCCGCCGGTGTCCGCCGCGATACACCGCGGAAATAAGCGGGTGCCGTCTGTTTTGCCACGCAGATATTCCGGTCGTTCCAACGCGCGGTCGTGCGTTCCGCGTTCCGAGACGCGCCGTGAATAATATTCGAGAGAAATTACGCGTGCCGCGGCCCTCGCCGGGGGTAATTTCCAGGCCTCGCAGCCGGCTGAAAAGCCGTCTGCGGCGGTCGGCCTTCCCGCTTCCGTTATAAGAAACCGGGAAAAGGAAGCGGAGAAGTCGCGAGAAGGAGAAGAAACGGGGGAAAAAAGAGACGGAAGCCGCGGGAAGGGAGGCGAAAAAAAGAGAGAAATAGAGAAAAAAGGAAAAAGGGAGGAAAAATGGGGGAAGAGAAAAAAATGGAAAGAGCGAGCGAGCAAGCGCACAAGAGAGAGAAAGCGAACAAGAGAGAGAGAGAGAGAGAGAGAGCCAGAAAGAGAGAGAGAGGGGGAGAGGCAACGCTCGCCCGGCGACTGAAAGTAGGTCCTTTAAAGCTCCCCTTTGTGCGCAGCTGCTCTTTAAAGACCGTTGCCACCGGCATTTAATCTTCCTGCTGGATGTTTATGAATCATTTAAGAGCGAATGGCGGTGCTGATTAGCTCGATTGATGCCGCGAGTTGTTGAAAAGATGGCATAATTTATGTCAAGGGCCAACGGGTAGATTGGCGGCAGTCAGGTGGCGTCGTTTGTTTATAGCTGGGCCATGCTCGAGTCCCTCGTTTTCTGGTAATTCGGGGCTAACAAGCGATCATTTCTGCCGATAAAACGTTTATTCTACTAGAGCGTTAATTCTTTAAAGCATACTATTGTTATAGAAAATGAGAGTCCAGGTTGCACAAAATATACCGTGAAAGACAAAAATTCAGCGCTCCTCGTAATTTAGCAACCTAGATCATAATAGCATCAATGACTTACTAATGCGTTTTGGCTACCTTGAACATTTATTTTCGATTATTTAATAATTAAATTAAATAACTAAAATATTACATTGTGTAGCTAGTATGAGTAACTTCAAGTTTTTAGGCGGGTTAAGATATAGCTAACTTAATTTCAATTTTTAAGCGTCTAATCTCAATTTTTCAGTACCTAACCTCAATTTTTCAGTACCTAACCTCAATGTTTAGCCATCTAATCTCACAGAATTAACACGAATGGGTCGCTAAGAATTGTTTCTACCCCTTTCCATGTGCCATCTTTTGCGCAATAAACGACTAGGCGTTTCCGTCGTCCGTCCCAGATCCCGACGCAGATTTCACCACCTATTAGCGCCGAGATCGTGACGATTAGGGTACACGATTCGAAGTTTCAACATCGGTTCTCGATCGCCGCAGAGTTTCCACTGTTCGGGGACAGCCGAGTGGTCAAACTGAACCGCGAGAGAGAGAGAGAGAGAGAGAGGGAGAGGGAGAGAGAGCGGTCTTATAATTGGGGGAAAGTTGAGGGGACCGTTCGAGAACACTTCCGCCATCTTGAACCGTACTCTCCGACTTCCTACTTCCTCGCCATATTGGCTTGTATCTAAAGCTAAATGCGGCCGTCATGCTGCTCTTTGCCCTAGCTGCTGGAAAATATTTACTCGAAAGGGGACAACGACGACGGGACTCTCGACCGCGTCCTTTTGTTTATTAGAAAAGGGATCCTCCAGAGGCTCTGGCGTCGCCTTTTTAACGCTGACCTCCCCGCGACCCTTTCTCCGTGTCCTTTTGTCTACCACCGGCAAATTGAACGCACATATTTGACGATGGTTCTTTACGTTTTGTTCTTTGAACGGATGTTGTTTCTAATGCAAAATTGACGGGTTTATGGTAATGTGTTCTCGATCGCTAAGAAGGCTGGGAATTACCAATTTTCCTTCCTGAAATATCTCTGCTAATATTTAATTTTTTTTAATCGATGTAAAAGATCGATGAAATAAAAATATCGAAATCATAATTATACGACACATTGCATGACTTATAGATTTTATATACATTTAATATAGCTCGAACGAAAACGTGAATTATCCATTGCTACATTATATTCTTTATAAATTAAAAATCAATATAGCACGAGGGTAGTAAAATCATAAAAAGGTAATAAAAATCTCAACAACTATATTTCCGATCTTAATGCAAAAATTGAATAAAAATAAATCGTTCCTTACAATTATTTAAATTAACTGAAAGTTCTGCCCCTTTCACTGCAGAATTCTTTTTACAGGAACGTATATCCCCAAAGAGCTTTCCATGGTACATTCAACGATCAAAGGTAAAAATTGTTTAAAAAAGCTTTTCATAGCTCCCATTATAAATAGAACCTATTAAAAAGTTTCCACAAGATTTTCCATGGCTGATACAGAATTGATCGGGCCAAAGGACTCGCAGCTGCTCGGAACCCGAGGTTTCTGCAACTTCTGTTTATTCAACTGTCCAGAGCGGCTTATTATTCGCCTCCCTTAGCCCCGACTTTTCCGCATCCCCTGTATATATTTCAACTAGGAAAAGAAAACCAGGGTTGCCTGGGCTACCGATACCAAGGGACGTTGATAAACCTTGGCCAGCAGCCGAAGGAAGAAAGGGAAGGTCCCCTAATTTTCTTGATTTATCCGGGTATATCAGGGGAGGGGGTGGAATCCTTTAAATCGCGCCGGATTTATCGGGTCCCGTGTCGATCGTTCCAAGAGCCACGAAGGAGAGATCCCACGCCAATGGTTGCGGCGCGATCGAATTTTTCCGGATCGGCGAGGAAACGAAGTTCCCACGGTGGGAAATTCGACGGAATTTGTCACACAAAATATTTGCCTGTTTGCTTGAACAAAACGGGACACGGGCGGCGTGGGCCGAAGAAAAGGGACGGAGAAATTAACGAGGCACCCCATCGGCAGAAGGAACACGAACGGAGTACGTCGACGTAGAACGTCGTCTCCCGAGGGAGCGTCGGCGCGCCGCGTTTCCGGTTTTCACACGGACGTAAAAATTCGTCATCGTCCCCGTCTTCCGGCGAACAACAAATAAACGGACGATCGGAAGCATCGCGGCGCAGAGTTATTTATTCTTCCGGCGCGGCGGAGGAGCTCGTTTTTTCGGCCCGCGGACTTTATTTATTGCTCCATTAAGCCGGGCGCGGTTTAATCGCCGGTTAAACGGGAGTTTCGAGGGCGCAAATTGCGATGATTAAAAGCTGCTTCGGAAAATTATTCAGCCCTTTGAACCGGCGCACGCCCGCCGGCGCTTTCTCTTTCTTTTTTTTTTCTGCTTGCCCGCGATCTTTCTGCTCGGCGGGGCTCCCCTTTCCTCCGGTTGTAAATGTCGTTTTCGAATCGCGGATGCTCGCCGGCGACGCTAATGAATGTTTTGCCGCGAATCCCCCGAACCCTCGCGTTTTCGTGTTTAATGCCTCCCGCGTAATTACGCGATCGTTACGCCGGCTACACACGGCCATTGTGCGACTCTCGCGCGCGCCCTCCGAAGAACTTTCAGATCAGACTATACGGGATATTTATTTATTCGTTCATCCCCTTTTGACTTCCGCGCGCACTTTGACGTCGAGCAGTTCTGTTCGATGCGAGAATATGTTTCGAACAAACGTGCGCGGATAAATGCAAAACATTAACGCTTCGATATTACGGTTTTCATTATTATTCTATCATTATTACTTCGTCGAAGATTCTTTTAGAAAAATTAAAGTGACAGTTAACATTGGTGGATGTGAAATAAATAAATACTGTCCGCGTTCTCTTAAAAATAAATGTACGGATTTAATTAAGGATTAATTCTACATTTCGTGGCAAAAATGCCTGAATTATTCGCGACGGTGTTGTTCACCCTCTGTACACAATTTCCTCGTTAACCAAATGAATTTTAACGGTTTACAGAGGCGTTCCCGGTGAAATAAAGAGACCGTAAAGCTGGAAATTACTTGGATCTCGGAGCGATTCGATAACGTTGGCGCGTTTAGTCGGCGATCGGGCACGCAAAGACGTCGGCTCGATTAATAAACAGCTTCCGAACGGCGGACTAATGAAGATTGTTTATCGAGAGTGTGCCTGTTTGCAAGCTCGTCTCGAGTCTGAGGACTGTCGAGGGGCGAGTCGATATCCTCGGGAAAACGGTTAACGAGATTAGAAGTCCTCGGCCGATGGGATCGATAACTGCCGAAACCTAGACGCGCGTGTAACCGGCCACCCAATAATATCGTGTGCCCGGTTATACACTCCCAAAGAAAAAGATAGCTAAATATAGCTATAGCTAAATATAGCTAAATATAGTTATAGCTAAATATAGCTAGCTAAATATAGCTAAATATAGCTAAATATAGCTAAATATAGCTATAGCTAAATATAGCTAACTAAATATAGATATACCTAAATATAGATATACCTAAATATAGATATAGCTAAATATAGCTAGCTAAATACAGATATAGCTAAATATAGCTAAATATAGCTAACTAATTATAGATAAAGCTAAATATAGATATAGCTAAATATAGCTAGCTAAATATAGATATCTCTAATTTCTCGCTTTATAATTATGGTACAGGAAGCGTGCCATTTTAACTGTAAATCTGAAATCATTTTTCTGGTTCGTGGTATTTCCATTCTATTTAACAAAATAAATTTGTATGCATAGAAAATTTAATCTTGAGACTCCTGCCAACAGTTTTACTACTCGACAATTTTTTCAATCTAAACCTTATTGTTGCAAAAATTATTTTGGAATGAAATAGAATAATTTTAGTGCAAAGGGTTAATCATGCGTGGAACCTCTAGAGTCTAGCTCCAGAATCGCACGGAAACCGGCCGAAAGCAGAACCGAATCCGCGAGATTTTCAATCGAACATAAGACTGTTTCAGGTAACGATGTTGAGTTTAAAGTCGGCGGAGCTTTTCCCGTCCGGCGAAATAATAATTGTGACGCGGAAGAATACGGGCGGCGCCGTCGCGTTACAACCGTAAATCATCGTTATCGCGAAGAAATATACAAGGGTGCGAGCGCAGTCACGACCGCAAATAAATCTGCGCGGCGTTTAGCAGCGGCGGCTCGCCGCGTGTACACGCATCCCCCCCTCGACGTATAAACGATGCTCGTAAGTTAGGTTAATTACGGCCGTACACGGGCACGTCGCGCGATTATGCCACTGTTACCGGGAAACGAGGAGCCGGCACGGGGATCGGCCCCGGGAAATGGATCAAGGTCTTTCCGCCTCTTTCGTTTAGGAGCAACGTTGGCTCGTGGTTTCTTACCGCGACTCTGTATTAAACATTTCCTCCGTTTTCATTGCAGCGAAGGGATTTACACTTTTCACTTGGAATTATTTTTCAATTCGCTATCGGCTGCTTTTAACTGTATTAAGGGTTGAAATTTACTTTGGAGGACAGTTCTTTGAGTGATCATATTTATGATAATTTTTTTGTATTACTAAGTTAATTTTAGCGATTAAATATTGGTAAGGGATGAATTCAATGTTCTCTTGATTTGAGATAGATTATTAAATGTGTGTGAGTGGTTTTGGTTGAAGTTTTTGTCGCGAGGTTGGTGCGATGTATAGTGAGAGGATTATTATACTATATTTGTTTGGTTTTCTTCAAATTTTGTTTAGACATAATGTTTTTATAAAATATATAGTTTAACGAGGGACAAGCTTCCAAACCAGTTTTAGATACTTTTGACGAATATAATATTAAAATATACAGAGAACAAAAGAAAATATTAAAATAAACTATAGTCTAATATCTCCACCACGCGTCTAACTCCTTATCACAGCGCAAGGGGTTAAGAATCGTCAATACAAATACAACAGCAGACCGAATTTCGAAAAGAACCGCCGCGTTTCGACAAAACATTATCTCAGCGAAGAGATCGGTAATAGAATTCGGAACGTATCTGGCTGTCCGCGAATCCATTAGCCTAATCCGGCAGCTTCCTCGATCGTTGAAGTAACCATGGGGGGGTATATAGTCGTGGGTCGAATGGATTCTTTTCCGCGACGGTAGGAAAATCTTCCTAGGCCGTAACCAGATCGAGCACCGCCGGCAGATCGTTTTATCGGGACCGTGGAGGAAGACTCGTGGCGCTGACTCAGTCGCTCGGTTTCCCATTTTTATGCGGCGATCGTAACTCAACGGATCGGGTCGTAAAACGGCTACGCGCCGCCTGATTCGAATGTTGCGCGGCGGTTTTTATCGCTTAATGCCCGCTGGGAGGACGGAAGCGCATCGGGGCTGATAAAACAGTCGGGGAGGGACAGAGATAGATAGATAGAGAAAAATAGATAGAGAGAGAGAGTGAGAGAGAGAGAGAGGAAGATAGATAGATAGATAGAGAGATAGATAGGGAAAAATAGATAGAGAGAGAGAAAGATAGATAGATAGATAGATAGGCAGAGAGAGAAAGAGAGGAGAGACGCTGCAGAGATCGGTCCGCGCGAAACGCTTGGCGCGGCGTTTGCACGGAGAACGCGGACTTCCGGTCTCTCTCGTCGACGGGACAGGCCGATTCCGGTCACGTATCCGTAAAACCGGCGACCAGACTCGCGAGAACTAGATAGAAATCTAGAGAACGAGGATCAGCGGAATTCCGAGGAGGAATTGTCCCGTGGACAAGGCCCTCTCGATCCAAGATGGCTGACGCCGCTTAAAATCGGTCTCCTCGCCCCCAACTTTCGATAAAAAATAATTGTAAATTACCCAAGACGCACAAAAATAATTATAAATTACCCAAGAAGTAACAAAAATGATAAATAAATTATACAAGGCATACGAAAATAATTATAAATTACCCAGAAAATAATTAAGACCTACGAAAATAATTATAAATTACCCAGAACATACAAAAATAATTGCAAATTACCCAGGACGTACAAAAATAATAAATAAGTTATACAAGATATAGAAAAATAATTATAAATTACCCAGAACGAATAAAAATAATTATAAATTACTCAGAACGTAAAAAAATAATTACAAATTACCCAGGACGTACAAAAATAATTATAAATTATACAAGACGTACAAAAATAATTATAAATTACCCAAGACGTACAAAAATAATGTCTCGTATATTCGGCGCAGCTCGACTTGGAAGCTTGAAGGGCCCGACACGAAATAAATCGTGGCTTTTAATAAAAGATCGCCGGCCCCGTGGAAATTCATAATTCCACGATCCGCGGGAAGAACGTAGACTTTAAAGTAGATTCCGACCACAGTAATCTCCGAACTTCCCGGCTACGCTCGTTAATATCGCTCGGACGGGTTGCATTAGGCGTGCCGTAGGTAATCCGCGATTTCTCTTAATTATGGAGGAGCCCTGTTCGAGCGCCCTGGGCGCCGTCTAGAGACGGTTTCACACCCTCGAGAGAAAAGTTATCAGTCTTGAATCAATTTAGCGGAGCCCTCGCGCTGGTCCGCGCGGTTTACTTTAATTATTAGTTCGCCGGATATCTTTATTATTAATCGATTATACCTGGTTGAGCGACCAACTTTTCCATTGCAGAATATTACGAATATTTTACATCGTGGAGTAATAAAATTGGAAACGTAGAATTTGAATTGTATATTAGATGTTAATATTAATTTATGCATATTTAGTGTTTATACTGATATATAAGTGATATTGTTCTTGGCCAGGGTTATTTGTTAATTCGTTGCGCTATAATAAGGAGTCAGACTCGTGGTTACTAGCTTTACTAAATATGAACATAACCTGACATAATATATGAACATAACCTATTAATTTCTTCTGCGTCGAGGTAAAAATAAATTCTTCTGTTACCAAAGCATAGAAACGAAGGTAAATAAAGGCAAAATAGAAAGAAAAATTGTCCGATCCTGTTAGGAAAATTATTAAATACGAATCGTCACAGCATGAAAGGCGTGATAGGGAAAAGGGTTAATAACTCGCGAACGAAGCCGCGGATCGCGTTTTCGCCCAGGAGAAAGTTACTCCTCGGGAATCCC
This sequence comes from Augochlora pura, assembly GCF_028453695.1. Classification (NCBI taxonomy): domain Eukaryota; kingdom Metazoa; phylum Arthropoda; class Insecta; order Hymenoptera; family Halictidae; genus Augochlora; species Augochlora pura. The sequence continues at coordinate 12,508,118 of NC_135780.1, forward strand.
TCGCTACAATAATTCTGCTACACCCTGTATACGAACGGGGATCTCTACATCGGCGAGCCGAACGGGCTCGCGCTTTCATAAACTGCATTCATAACGAGAAGTGGCCTCCTCGAGCCCCACCCCGGGGGCAAAGTTACGATAGGCAATAACAAACTTTCGTATTCTTACCGCGACTCGAATGAATTCGCCCCGCGAGCCCCCGGGTTCATTTATATCAATTATACCGGTTAAAGTAATTAAACGCGGGAGCCTGGAGAAGAGTAAAAGGAGGAGGGGGAGTCGAAGGAGGAGGCCTTTGCCGGGAGAAGCGTCAACTTTTATTAAGAAGTTACCTATCGCCGTATTCCTCGCACGTCCCCCGTCCGCGGCAAACTTTCTCCTCAAAGGACCAGAGATAGCAGCCGGAAAAAAAAATTTGTTTCGAGCTCTCCCACGGAATTATCCGCCTCTCCGCCTTTTCTCTCTCCCCCCCCCCCTCCGTCTTGCGAGATTAATGGATTCCAGCTACTCCGGTTATCCCGTTTAATGCGTTCCCTCTCGCGAATATCACCGGTAACTCCGCTTTCTTTCGAAACTACCCTCGGAATTCATTTGTTTCCATCGGGGCTCTCTCTCTCTGCCCTCCAGGCGATGTGTACGCGTACCCCGTGCGACTAACCCCGGTCAAAGAGGCTGGCCGGCCTGATTTCAAAGCGAGCGCACAGTAATGCACGCGGTACGATTATAAAAGACCTTCGAAGCGGAGCGATTGTCTTTCGAGGGATTGCAAATTAATCCGCCTTGTACGTTCGCGCCTGGAACTTTACCTCGCCGCGGACTCGCAGCTTGATTATACGCGGCTGTTGTTCTGCTGGGAATTAATCTTCGGTGGTGGAATATGAATATGTAATATCCAAGATTAAGATTTATTCATTCCGCATCGATGTTTTATTTTATGGAGAAATAAGTTTTGTTACTTTGCGGATTTTTCTGAGATTTACTTTTAGGTTAAAATAAGTTTTATTTCTTTGTAGACTTTTCTTTGAGATTTACTTGTAGGTAAAAGTAATTTTTATTTCTATGTTGATCTCTTCTGAAATTTCCTTTTAGGTAAAAATAATTTTTATTTCTCTGAGGATTTTTTTGGAAATTTATTTTTAGCTAGAAATAATTTTTATTTCCCTGGGGATTCTTTTGAAATTTATTTTTAGATAAAAATTAGTCTTATTTCTCTGTAGATAAGTTTGAAATTTACTTCTAGGTAAAAATAATTTTTATTGTTCTGTAGACTTGTAATTTTATTTAAAATCTAATTTTAAGCAATTTCTCGTAAACCGTCTATTCTAACTTTATACAAAAATAAGAAATTAAAATAAACAGCAGCAGCTGAGGAATTTTAGCAACCGATTTCCCACCCCTTTGTATCTTTAATAAATATGAAACCAGCGAATGGGGTGAATAAATCCGCGAAGAAATAATTTTATACAAAAAATCCGCTAAAATTATCTACCGTACACCGTCTGTATATATTTATGCGACAAACTTCGACGAGGACGATCGACCAACTGACGCGTCGAAGGGGGTTACCGAGTACAGGTTACGTCAGGTGCCGCAAACACGAGAGCGCGATGTGGATCGCTCGTGTTTCAGTTCGACATTTGTTTATCGACACTCGTGCCCGCGCGCCTGCTAATTGATCCCGAGGAGCTTCGTTTCGCCGTACAGTTTTCGAGAGTTCTAATTCGCATGAGAGATCAAAGGATCCCCCCGAAATACCAATTTTAAGCGGCGGTCGGTTTAAAAAGTAAGCCACGATTATTCCCCGCCTCGTTAAACGAAATTGATTATGCTGCTCCAAAGTGGTCGTAACGTTCCCGAGTTCTTTGCCGGGCGAGCCGATAAATAATTTACTATTATCTCCGGGACAAGGAACGTTGATTCGACGAGGTACCCGGAGCTCGGTGCTTCGGCGGGCTAAAAATAGCTATCGGATAGGTATTCCGCGCATCAATTAAACAGCGTCCGTATTTCAGCTTCTTTTTCAGAGACGAATATTAATGGAATTTACGGAACGATGGGTCGGCACGCTGAGTGTCTCGAATCAATCGTAATTCGGGGTCAACCCTTTCGTATTGGATTGACAATTAAGTGATCGCGGATTTTGTTAATTGATGGTCTTAGCACGTTCTTTTTATCAACGTGTTCAAAGTAATTAAGTTATATTGTTTTCTTACCGCCTGCACTTTTATCTTCAATTTAGTGAGAAAATTGTATCGATTAGTTATTTAGTTTCGTTTTTATCACTGTTTGAAGCTGAAAGGACAAGAAGCGCATTTTATGTCAGGGTAAAATGAATAGTGAATTATAATGAATTGTAATGTATTATAATGAATTGTAATGAATTGTAATGAAGTATAATTAATTGTAATGAAGTATAATGAATTGTAATGAATTGTAATGAAGTATAATGAATTGTAATGAAGTGCGCAATGAATTTTAATGAATTGAAATGAAATTATAGTGAATAATTCCGACAATAATGCCAGACATATTTTAACATCTCAATGTGCTATCTATTCAGTTTCAGAATTCTAGTGCATCTTTCTTGTCCTCTTATAAAATAGTGAATAAAAATCCCGTGTACCAATTTAATTTTTAATCGGATCACGACGTTAAATAAAACGGATTTGTTTGATAAAATATTTCAATTGAAATTTTGTGCAATTCGTATAATAAAATATCTATTTTTAATGCGATCTGCTGGTAGCAATAAATGTTACACTGTCAGGGGAATATTATTTATGTATTCTCAGTCCATAAGAAACAGCGCAGTCTAAGAGAGAAAAAAAGACATAAGCGAGTACTCACGCGAACACTGTCGCGGCTCGTCGGTCCCGTCGCCGCAGTCGTCGATGACGTTGCACACCTTGTTCAGGGCGACGCAGCGCCCGTTACCACACGCGAACTCGCTCTGCCGACAGGAAAGCACCGTCGCCGCCATGAGAACGCAGACGAAGACCGGCCAATGAGTGTCTGGAAGCAAACAAAAGCCAAATCAGGAGACGCTTCAATGGAAACCCCCTTCGAAAACCCTAATCGCACCCCCTCGAGCATATCTACCCCATCTCGCATCTTGAAATTAGTAAAACGCTTCTTATTATTATTATTAGAAACCGAAAGGCCGCCGTTGAAAGTCTGTTCGCCTTCGCGCAGGGATAATTTATCCGTCTCGGCAGTTAGACCGTGCCGTTTATTTATTAAAAGTTGCCGCCGGTCCCGATGCAAATGGGCATCCGACCCATAAATCTGTAACGAGATATAGTATCCAAGATCGACGACTCCAGAGACTTTCCTCCCTTGTTTTTCGCAGCGTCGCGGCGGACAGATTCGTCGGGAGATGTTTGCCTCGGGCGAAACACACGGGGGTAGAGAGAGAGGGGGTGGTACAGCCATTCAAATCTTCGGCGGACGATCGCGCGCGCGGTGGCATTATTTACGTAAGCAGGCGAAGTTCGGCCGAGGGGGGGACACAGGAAGCAAACAACGCATCCGTCTTCATAGTTCCGCGGGTAAAACGCGCGAAATTTATCATCCCGTTGCAGTTCCATCCGAGCGAGCCTCCCTCCCCTCCCCCCTTCCTCTGCGTCTCGAATCGCGGATTGATTTGACCCGTTTCCCAGTATTTGCTCGGCCCCGTCGACTACAGAAGAAGAATAAGATAAACGGTTCCAGCGTTTGATTGATGGCGAGATGGATTCGAACGGTGAGTTATCCACTGACGGATTTGAACGCGACGCACGATGGGGAAACGGAACGCGATGCGCCAACGGCGTTCCGATGATAAACATATTTTTATTATTGTTCGTATGATCTTACGCGGTTTGATGGAACAATTTAACCCTTTGCGCTCCGTTGTCTCTTGTCAGGGGACATCGTAATTCTAGTATATACACTACATATTGTATACTTATAGTATAGAATACACTATATAATACAAAGTGTACTATATAATATAAAATATACTATATAATATAAAATATACTATATAATATAAAATATACTATATAATATAGAATATACTATATAATACAGAATATACTATATAATATAAAAGTTCGTAAGGGCTGGTAGGTAACATCCATAACAGTGGAAAGGGCAAAGGGTTAAAGTGTTAAAGAGTGCAAAGGGTTAAGAGTGTCTATGTCCTCGGTGCATATACTAAGGCAGCCAGTATGTAAATAAAATAATAAGAATAATCATGTGACAGAAAGTTTGAAAATTCCACTGGCACTTAAACGGAAGCTCCATAGAACACCGATTTAATTGTTCGGTCAGCAGGTTAAGATCGCGTTAAAATCGATCGACAGGGAAAACGATCGTTCGAATCCGGAAATTCCCATTCATCTTCGAACGGATCGCCGTTTCACCGTCATTCTCCTTGGGAAATTTCAATCCACGAATTTTCGCGAAAACGCTCCCGAGAAAATATCGTTTCCACCGGTTCTGAAACTTCGTTGATACTCGAACGAAACCAAGGACGAACCACGAGACCTCTCGCAACACACACACACAGGGTGTTTCTTTTTTTCTACCAGAAAAAGAAAGAGAGAGAGAGAGGGAGAGAGAGAGAGAGTCTTTATCGAGAAAAGAAACCCGTGTTTCTTTAGCGGTCGGAATTCCAGCAGAAAATTACCAGAAAAAGGAGAAAAGAGAGGCAAGGTGGCGGTCCGGATGGTGGGTGAAGTGGGTCACGGGGCGAGGAGGAGTGAGTGAGAGAGAGAGAGAGAGAGAGAGGCGTTTCGCGGAATAGGAGAAAGAGTGGTCGAAAGGCCAAGAATCGATAAGGTGCGGATATCGGGGCACGTCCTCTCGATTTCCGGCAACGTCTGAAAACCTCCCCCCTCCCCTCCTCGTCGACGACGTCGTTCGACCGACGAAGTCCGAGTCTATAGAACATCTCGGCCAGCGTTATCCGCGCGGAGAACCTCGATTCCCCTTCCCCCTTCAGAAGTCAGCTTCTATCGGGAGCGCACCCGGTCACGTATCTAGTGTTCGTACGCCATCCACGACGTACGATCCCGTCAAATTAATTCCCCAGGCAGCTCGTTACACACCCTTGCCATCCGAAATCTAGGTCGCGCGTCTCCGCGCCCTTATCTACCCGTACACCCTTTAACTCGGGAGTGGTTCTTCAAAAGAGAAAAAAAAAATGGTCTGATACGCCGCGCGAAGTAAATTGCGGGCGAGCGGGATTAAAATATCCGGGCGAGAACCGGAAATAACCGGTTATTTTATTTATTTTTGAAGGACATAACCTGTGCCTTTGATTTCTCACGGATATATTTATTATATTTATTTTTATCGATAATATTTCAAGTTTTTAGTTTTTCGTTTCTTTATCTTTGGATTAGAAAATTTCATAGGTCTTAGTCCGTTGCGAGTAGAATTGTAATAAACGTCGAACGTCTCAAAGACGTCGAGGTTTGGTCTGAACGTGTTACAGCCTAAAATATGGATGTCTTTAAGGTGTTCAAACAGTTTACAATTCGAGATGTTTTTAAGCTGTCTTTAATTCTCTTAATTGTGTTATAGGAGGTCTGTTTCAGGATGTCTTAAAGACGTCTTAACGATAATTATATTATATGATATAATATTCTATTTTATCGTAACGTATTGTACTGTAATGTACTGTATGGTACTGTATGGTACTGTATTGTACTGTATTGTACTGTAATGTACTGTATGGTACTGTATTGTACTGTAATGTACTGTATTGTACTCTATTATACTCTATTGCACTCTATTGTACTCTATTGTACTCTATTGTACTCTATTGTACTGTAATATACTGTATTATATTGTACTGTACCTCGCCGACTATAATCGGCGCCCGTAACGAAAGAGTTAAAAGGGCGCCAATCCAACGCGCAAAAATAGATTTAATGTACTCTTAAAAACATCAGAAAAATAGTCTGCACCAGTTAAAAAATCGCGATCAGCGAAACAAGGGTCTAAAAGCAGTTCGCCTTCCCAGGAAAATTGGCAAAAGTAAACAGCACGTAGCCGTATTCATCGGGGAATTTTCACTTTTTACTATTCTTTTTGGAATTCGTGGCGGCCGCCTGGGTGGGGAGAGAGAATCGGACGGGAACAAAAACCCGACGGAAATTTAACTTTAACCGTCGGACGGTCGCGGAAATTTTAATGCAAAGTCGCCGTAAGCACGCTGAAACGTCGTCGTCGTCGTCGTGCAAAAAAGAGAAAGGATCGAAAAGAAGGGGACGTTTTCTGGACGTCTCGAGGACGCTTTCCGCGCGTCCCTCGCCGCCGCCGCTTAAACTTATCCGTCCGAGAGTAGTCGAGAAAGTAGAATCGCATTTTCCTCAACGCCCCCCCCCCCCACTCGCCCTTCTCTCTGTCGACTTCGTTTTTCCGTCTTGCGACTACGGGTCACGTAATTTCCCCCTTTCTTTCACGGTGGAAAACAAGGATCTACGACGCGATTCGAAAACCGTACGGCGATATCTCGCGAGCACGAACTATACCAAAATTGCAGATCCCACGCGTTCGTCTTTGAAAATGGGTAAGCGGAGACAGGGCGATGGGGATGTGAGAATTGAACGGTGAGGCTGTCGAGTCTTAAACGTGACTGATGTACTTTTTATGATTTAAAAATTATTTAATAATACCTGAATAATAGATATAAAATTACTGACTTCCTTGACATAACCTTGACAGTTAAAACCGTCGAGCCTTAAACATGACTGATGTACATTTTATAATTGAAAAATTATTTAATAATACCTGAATAATAGATATAAAATTACTGACTTCCTTGACATAACCTTGACAATTAAAACCGTCGAGTCTCAAACATGACTGATGTACTTTTTATAATTTAAAAATTGTATAATAATACCTCGGTAATAGATATAAAATTACCGATTACCGTGACAATAGATTCACAGTCCATAAGCCAGCGAAGCATAAAAATTGACAATTTGACGACACAGCATTCACCTGTGACGATCGACGCGAGCTTCGCCTCTCTTTCAGGTAGATAAGGGACGGTGACACGTTCGAGAGAACGGCAATCGTTGAACCGCGAGGCTGACAAATGAATTCGCACAGCAGGGTAGAATCGAATTTTGGGGGAAACGAGGACGGCTGGCTTCGAGTATCCCAGTTTTACAGCGGCTCCTTTGCGAGCGTTGGCAGACAGGCACTCGAGAGAAGAGAGAGAGAGAGAGAGAGAGGAGGGTCGAGCGCAAGGGCGCGGGATGAAAATCGAGAATTCAGGGGCCAATTATTCGGCGGCACTCGAAGAGAACGCGGAAAATTAAACGGTTCGAGGGCACTAGAAATAAATACTTCGCCCCTTTTCGCGCCACCTACTCGCCTCGAGGGCGGCGGCGCCCGGCGAAAAAATCGAGGAACGACGGAATACTACGTTCCCTCCGCGCCAGCCGCACGGAATTCAATCCCTCGGATGGTGGACGCCGCGTCGCGATACCGAACAGTTTATCGCAGATTTTTATCTGACAATTGAACGCGAAACCGGCCGTTTGCCAGCCGGTATTGAATTTCGGGGGATCGTGTCCGGACACCGGAGGCGATTTTCGTTGCCGACGATCGAATCCGGCCGCTTTCGTTTCAACCGTGACCGGATCACGTGGCCCGCGAATAAATACTTTTATCACGCGGGGTGGTCCTCGACGACCACCTTTCGACAATTTCGCACCTTTTAATTGGTGTCGCGCACCGTCGAATCACTGACAATTTCTTGACGCTTCAGATCTCGACGCTTTCAATAAAATTAGGTGACACTTCGGAGCTT
>NC_135780.1:12516033-12522682 GCF_028453695.1 Augochlora pura
AATTTTATTCCAACTAATTAACCAATAATACAAATCTACAACAAATACAGACAGTAGTATCGACAAACCACTAGTCAGACGAAACCAGCCCCACAAAAGTCCTCCTCAATGCCAGCCATTTTACCAACTAAACAATACAGTTGAACGACAAATATAGACAGTAGTATCGACAAACGACAAGCCGGACCGTCAGAAACTGAAACAGTGGTACAAGTATATAACAACTGTAGAGACAGTGGTATCGACATACCGTTAATCCGGCCCGAGTAGTACGAAAATCGACTATCCCAACAAGAAGAGTAGCACATGAATCAATAACAAGCCTCGACCATCGTTCTCGGAGACGTAAGACCCATGAATTATTCAGCAGCAGGAGTCAATCATATTTCCGGCCAAGATTGGCCGCGATCCATCAAAGAACAAGAGAGCCCCGGCAGCTTTAACCCTTAGCGGACGACGACGACTCGAACCAAGTGAAGTAACAGGACGAGGCGATTTTCTCAGATCGAGTGACTCGTATATATATTATTTTAGTTTTTATATAACGCAAATATAATTTATATATAAATATATTTAATATTTATATAAATGTATTTATATACGATTATATGTAATTATATACAATTATATAATTTATATAGAAATTGTCTCAACATAAACGCTGACTCTCACTCGTCCTGCCAAACGAAACGAGAGTCGCCTCTCGTCCGCAAAGGGTTAAAGCCCGCCAACGTCGACGCTTCCCATTGGTCCTTGAGATCAGCGACCACGTCAGCCTTCGAACACCTCTCTCCAGCATTCTCTCGCTCGTCGCAGTTTCCATTCTTTCGATAATGTCTGCGAGCCGAGTCGCGGAGTTCATTATATTCAGCCGACTACTTTGTTATCTTGCAAAAAAAACCGGGAGACAAAATGGCGGGCCACGATGTTTGTGGCCCCGGCGAGAAAGATCACGGAGGATCGATTTAATCGAGCCCGGGTAGAGGCTCGAGATTACGTTCCAGCTCTGAATGGCGATTCATCGACGCTTTCTGGATAGGAATTGCGGCGCGACGGGTAATGGCGACGATTCGAATAGAGTGGCCGGGCTCAGACTGGATTATGCTACTTCCGCCATGCTCGCAACGTGTAATCATTCTTCGAGGAACTTGTGGAGCAACGCTGTTTTCGTTTATTAATATTTACAACTGTACCAGGTTTCATTTATTACCGGTTTGCACTGCTGGAACGTTTTGCGGCTGATTTATGGAGCGCCTGAACTACTGCGAGGACTTGCGTCCGATTTATCAGAAGTATCGACCACTGCAGGAGCAGTCTTTTGTGGAATAAAATTGTCTAGGTTATGTTCTGTTATGAATATAGTCTTGGATTTGAAATAGAAACTAGTAAATCAATAAAAACTATTAAATTAATAAAAACATTCTACAGAATTCAAACTATCGTGGAATTGTTTTAAATTAATTAAAACTCTCGCGAAATTGAACGAATCTCTATGGAACTGTCTCAATGCCACTTTTATTTTCGACGAGGGAAATCCGGTCCGCTCAGAAGAAATGCGAGAAGTAGAGACGCTTCCCTGGTCCATACACGGAAGATACAAATCGACGATCGTTTTAGCTGTCTGGCCTGCGGATGACACGAACCACTGTCCGGCCATTCGTCCAACTTGCGGACGGTGCGACCCGCTGTCGCGCACCGGCTGTCCGACTGTCTAAAAATCCAAACAGCTCGCGCTAATACAAACCAGTCTCTCAACTATTTATCAAACCCGCCCGAGCCATTTCTCTTCCAACAAGCACGAGCAACCGCGAATTAATCGGAAATACGGATTACCTCGGGTTGGTCCACGACGAGCGCCGAGCACACAGAAACCATCGTCGAGCAGGGAACCTTTTCCGACGATTAATCGTTTAACGGCATCGCAAATTGAATTTTTCGCCGAAGCCCGCGAAGCCTCGTTCGAAATCGCCGAATCAGAGATAAACAGCAGAGTTTGTTATCTCCGTCTTCGTCTACGATTCGCTGCCTGCGCGAGACCGCCTCTCGCGGATCGATCGCTGGGAATTCGGTTCGGCCGTAGTCATCAATTTTCGCGATCGAAGAGGGGCCGAGTCCCTTCGGCGGCTCGCCAGAAATCGAACCGCGATTCTAACTGGCAGCCCGGCTCCGTCTTATCAGCGACCATTGTTCGGCGGCGACCAATTAGATCGACTCCGGGCCGCGCGCGTCTGGCTGGCAGGTGCGTCATCGTAACTACGCGACGCCGTCGGCAAGCTTCCGATGACTTCGCGAGAGACGGCGAGGGAGAGGAGAGGAGGAGGACGATGGCAAGGGAGAGAGGACTGCGAGAAGGGAGATGAGACTACGGTGAGGGAGAGGGGACCGCGAGGAGGGAGAGAGGACTACGAGAGGAACGCCCTCGAGGATCCCGCGTCGGCCGGAACCAGCCCAGCGAAGCACAAAGCAGGAAATTAATTCTATTAGCCGCGCCTGGCTTCGCTGACTTCTGGGACTAATTTCGAGCCGAGCGTCATCAAGATGCATCGAGAACCGTTGATCGAGGGACGGGAGATACCTCGCGGCTCCTATCTGCGGATATTCCTCACGGCCGACGCAGGAAATTCAACGTGACACGTGACGGGCGCGACGGACGCCGCGAATCTTCTTCGATGGCATTTAGCCCGACGTAAACGCGACAAGAATAAAACCATCGTTCATCGCGAATTTTGCTTGGACGGTCATAGATCGATTTCATTAATATTGCTATGGAAAATAGATTTTTACGATGTAAAGGAAACCGATATCGATTTTTGTGTTATTTAACCCTTCGCAATCGAGTTCAAAAATCAGCCCCGGACGGCCTAATACTCCCTCCAGATCGCTTTCAAAAATCATAAAAAAATCCCAGCCCGTTTTACGGGAATCTACGTTCCGGCATCGTAAAATGGACACTTTCAGCTTCAATTTAAGCTACCTGGAGTTCAAATTGCTCTACGGAAAAGTTGTTGGAAACGCGCCCAAAGTCCAAAAATCAGCCCCAGACGGCCTAATATCCCCTCCAGATCGCTTTCAAAAATCATAAAAAAATCCCAGCCCGTTTTACGGGAATGTACGTTCCGGCATCGTAAAATAGACACTTTCAGCTTCAATTTAAGCTACCTGGAGTTCAAATTGCTCTACGGAAAAGTTGCTGGAAACGCGCCCAAAGTCCAAAAATCAGCCGCAGACTGCCCAATACCCTCTCCAGATCGCTTTCAAAAATCATAAAAAAATCCCCGACAACTTTACGGGAATGTACGTTCCGGCATCGTAAGATAGACACTTTCAGCTTCAATCTAAGCTACCTGGAGTTCAAATTGCTCCACGAGAAAGTTGTTGGAAACGCGCCCAAAGTCCAAAAATCAGCCGCAGACTGCCCAATACCCTCTCCAGATCGCTTTCAAAAATCATAAAAAAATCCTCGACAATTTTACGGGAATGTACGTTCCGGCATCGTAAGATAGACACTTTCAGCTTCAATTTAAGCTACCTGGAGTTCAAATTGCTCCACGGGAAAGTTGTTGGAATCGCGCCCAAATTCCAAAAATCAGCCCCAGACGGCCTAATACCCCCTCCAGATCGCTTTGAAAAATCATAAAAAAATCCCAGACCGTTTTACGGAAATGTACGTTCCGGCATCGTAAGATAGACACTTTCAGCTTCAATTTAAGCTACCTGGAGTTCAAATTGCTCCACGAGAAAGTTGTTGGAAACGCGCCCAAAGTCCAAAAATCAGCCCCAGACTGCCTAATACCCTCTCCAGATCGCTTTCAAAAATCATAAAAAAATCCCCGACCGTTTTACGGGAATGTACGTTCCGTCATCGTAAAATAGACACTTTCAGCTTCAATTTAAGCTACCTGGAGTTCAAATTGCTCGGCGGGAAAGTTGTTGGAAACGCGCCCAAAGTCCAAAAATCAGCCCCAGACGGCCTAATACCCCCTCCAGATCGTTTTCAAAAATCATAAAAAAATCCCAGACCGTTTTACGGGAATGTACGTACCGGCATCGTAAAGTAGACACTTTCAGCTTCAATTTAAGCTACCTGGAGTTCAAAGTGCTCCACGGGAAAGTTGTTGGAAACAAGCCCAAAGTCTAAAAATTTATCTAGCAATAATTTTCTGACAATCTTTATAATTTTTCAGCGATAATTGAATTATTCTATTTTCTCGATGATAATTGTACGCTCTGTTTCCAGTTGGTAATCGAGTGAACGTTGTAAGGTAAGAACTCCTCCGGACTCACGAAGGTCTAGGATCAACCCCTCTGGAAGCAGATCGAGCTAACAGAATTTCGGACAGGGGTTGGAGGAGAGGGGGGTGGATGGCAGAGGACGTCGGAGGGTATGATTTCACAAGGATCAGCCTTTTATCGCGTTTTCCAGCTGGGCCCTCGGCCAAACCCGATGCTACCACAAACGAAAGAATCGAATAAGGGTGGCCGCCGCTGGTGTCCTCGAATCAGAGTGGCCAACCCGATTTCGTTAACTTTCGAACCCCTGTAACTGCGATACCCAACGAACCGAACCTACAACCTGCTTGAAATGTTATCGAAACCTGGACGACGATGTCTGCACGCTGATTAAAGTTTTCGGGTGAGTTTCTTGCAGGTGAAAATGGAAATTAGTACACGTGACCTAATTCATTGAATTTATAGTTGAATTTTAGGTTAGGTAATTTTGACTAGCTTTTCGAATTCATTTTTATTATAATTTTTAATATATTTTAAGTTCTATTCTATTGTAGTATATTATATTTTATTATGCTATGTTATATCATATTATACTATATTATACTATATTATATTATATTATATTATATTATATTAAGGAAAATAGATCCTTCTAAAATTCTAACAATATAAAAACTAGTCAACCTAACATTTCTCAAATTTTAATATTCCAAATTAAATTTCATTTATTATATAACAATATTCTTATAATTCGTAGTCGACGTTCGCGATCTCGCCTGTCAATTAAAAACTGGAACGTATCGCAAATTAAATATGGATTTTTCCATGGTTAACGGCTAACAACGATCTGTAATGTTAAACAATTTTAATGAAATATTGAGGTAGAAGCCTGTTAAACGAATGAATCGAAGATATAGAATCAGAGGTTAAATATCCTTTCGCTGTCTGCTCAAATATTAAAGCTCTGCCCACTGGATTCAAAAGGTTCGTTAGTTTAATTGAGAGCAAAGTATCCACCCCTTGTCGAATGAATAGAAAGATAGAGGAACGGTCTATGGCGAGTTTAATTTTCTGACAAAATAAGTGAGATATTCTTTTCGTTCCGTTTCTAACCAAATATTGACTTCCGCCGTCGGATTCAAAAGGCTCGCTCGCTTAATCCTCCCACGGTTGCCGTAAAAACTGAAATTAACGGTGGTACGATCACGTGGACATGAAAGTATAATAGCGTTAAGTATGCACGAGGAGATGTACTAATTTATAATAGAGTAGGAAGGGAAATAAAAATCTATTAATCAGAGATGAGAATGGGTATAATATATGTGACTTTAACAAGGGGTGGTAAATTAAATAAGTTATATTATACTAGTAAATTAAAACTGTTTTTGCAATTTTAACACAAGCATATTGCTCGATAATATTTATTTAAAATTTTAATCTTGCTCGAGTCGAATATTTATTAATCCATTTTATTTTACTTTGTTCATTACTGTTTATTAAATTAAAAAATATGTAGTAGTATACTTATGAGTATAGTATCAATATGTATAGTACTAGTAAACTGGTAGTAATAGTATACTATTTATTAACAGAAAATATACTAGTAATATTATACCATTTATTAACAGGAAATATGTAATAATAATAATGAAATCATTGGGCTTTCTTACATTTTTAAAGCGTCTCTCTCCGGTTACTTTAATCGCTCGCCAGACCCAGCGTTAAATATCCTCGGCGGCGAAATATCGGCTCCGATTCGACGGAATTTAAAATATCTCATTGTCCCCGGAAAAAAAGCCGCAACGATCGAATCTCCGATTTGCTTCCGATGTTCCAAGGCATTGTGCTCGTTTCCAGACACAAGCCTTTCGCTACTTATCTTGGCCCCCCCCCCCCCATGCAGTTTGCAACTTCGCCTTCGGTACGGATCGATCCGATCGACTTCCGGATAATGCTAATTACGGTTCAACGCCGACATCGATCCCTTCGGATTCTTCTTTCCTTTCCCAGCCTTTTGTTGCAACCCTTCTCCGCCGTTCAGCCGTGGGTGGGTGGCTGGGTTTCGCCCACTAAATTGGGGATGAATTTGTTCCTGTGATCGATACCCGGTACTTTCACCGGAGGTAATCGTATCTTTCACCAATCTAACCACGATAAATCATCGAGCTCTCCCACCACCCTCCCCCCCTCCCCAACCGCCTGACCGAAATAATTATTTACCGGAACCCGTCGCCTCGATAATTACTCGCCACCGTGCTCCATTAATATTTATATTCGCCTGCGCGGAGATTAATAGCCGATTTATTAGGATTTTTTCATTTATCATTGATGGTTGGGGGATGAAGTGGAAATTGGGGTGGTCGGGTGGATGTTGGGTGGCTTTTGCGGTGTTATTAAGGTTTTTTTGAATCGAGGAGGG
>NC_135780.1:12522782-12525635 GCF_028453695.1 Augochlora pura
CCGAATCGCATAAAATGCTGATAAAAGGATAAAAGGGTTGAATGACATAGTTTAGGGTTTGATTCGCAAAGAGTTTGGACACGCGCGCGCCCCTCGGCTAACTCGAGAAACGATCGGGGAATTCGCAACCCCCGTCCGAGTTGGGGACCGTAACGGCGCGGCTGGGAATTGGGTCGAAAGAAAATGGCGGCGCCGGTGATTCCCGGAATTCGGGGGACGACGGAAAAGCGATTTTTACGGTCGAACGTAGTTGGAAAGAGCCGGGCCGGGCGATGATGAGGACGCGGACGTGAAAAATCCAGGTTGAGAATCGACGAGAATTGAAATTTAACACCGCCGTCCGTACTCTGTCGATATCGCCTTTAATGTGGCACACTTCAACGTAATATACATAAAGCTAATTCATTCTGCTCTTTAACTTGCCATTTATATTCTGCTGCTATTATTTTCGAAACTTTTACTTATTTATATCTGTTTTATTTTAATCACTAATTTTTTATTATCTATTACTTTAATCTCTTCTTTTGTCTAAAAATTTGTTTATCCACTAACTAATAAACTAAGTGAAATATCTCAGAAATACTTCAATTATTTGGCAGAATTTTAAGAATATTATTCCATTTTAAAACAAGCTAGAAAATCGTCGAGTCAGACGATTATCTTTCCTCCGCCTTGCAATAAACAATTGTTTTCAAGAAAATCGAGTTGTAGGGTCTAAAAGTAGACACTTTGCCCTTTCTAATAAGCACAAGCCACCTGCCGTAGGACCTTTTTACGAAAAGTTACAGGCTTTCGAATTTTCTTTAATTCGCAGCTCGAAATTAGCTTTCTTTTAAAAGCCGAATGTTAATGGCGAAGAGATACATTCGCGTACACCGTGTCCGCGAAGCGTAATTAATTTCTGCAAATGTTCTGCTAGTCTCAGCCGGATCGGTGATCGATCCGTCTCCCTCGAACCCCCTAGCATTTATAATAAAAGAGTCGCGCGTAACCGGCAAGATATGAAAACTGTAACCGTGTTCGCAAAACTTCCGATTTTCAGGGCGAACGAAGGGAATGGGGGAGAGACGGAGCCAGCATTATTTATTGAAACGGTGAATTATACGGTTCGGAAGAGCGGCAATTAATCAGCGAAGTCGGGTAAAATGGCGGCCCGCACGGTTTTCTCGTCTAGCTTCCCTCCGGGGGCAAACGCGCGGAACGGTTCAACGACGGCCTCTCCTCTCTGGCTCGGTCTGATCGATGGTCTAATTTCTATTCAATTAAATCCGCCGCGGTACAAACTACTATTGTTCAAAGTCTCCGCCGGCGCGGAACACCCGGCTCGAAAGTCTAGCGAGTCAGCAAACTTCTAGGGGTTTGCGCGCTTCCGATTCCGCGGGGAAAGTCGCGCGCGTTTCAACAACGGAAAATCGACGGAGCCGCAGTCGATCGAGAAAATTACTTATATTGTACAAGGATCGATACCTTTGCCACCTTTTTCTTCATTATTAAGGTTTTTTTCCCAGACGCTAATTCGCTAATTGTCCCGAAACGGATCCCAGCTCGACGAGTACTGTCTCTCGACGCGGTAAGAAAAGTTTAGTCGCCGCTAATATCGGTGTTTGCTTTTCGACCGTTTAACTCGATCCCGGAAGAAGAGGGGCACGCTGGGAAACTTCTTATCCGATAATTCAGTTCCTTCCGAGTCGCCCCCCAGCCCCCATTGTCCCGGATTCATTAAATGTTCCCATTCGAGGCGACTCGAAAATTCCATCCCGATAATGGAGCCTCCGCGCGCCTCGGTTCGATTTTCCGCCGGCCAGAAAGAAAGGCTCTCTCTCCCTCTCTTTCTGTCTCTTTCTCTCGCTCTCGTTCACTCGTTTTTCCAACAAGACCCCGTCGAAGGTGAAGGTCCGATTTCTCGCCGGAAGCGACCACCCCACGCCGCCTGTCACCCGTAAACTTCGAAATTTAATCTTCGGGGAAACTCGTCCGAGGAATCGAACGGACCCGACTACGGGGCCACGCCGTAACTCACCTTTAGCTTACAGAGTTTCGAAACTCACGCTTTATTACACCGCCCACGGTAATTATATTACTCGGACAACGGACATCTTTCATCTTGGAAAAATGCTCATCGATCATCCGGCCCAACCCCCCAACCTGACTTTCCTATTATTCGCCTTGGGAAACGCGAATTTAGTTGAGCGGTTTCGGAGGAGTACGCCTTCTGATCGGCGGGGGTGCCGGGCACAGGGGGTGAATTTGTTTATAAAAATTGTATTGTTATTTTTAGCGAGGAGTTTCCAAGGGCGAGATTTTGTAGGGATTCGACGTGCGTTGTAAGGGATGATTTTATTTTTTAGAAAGGGTCTTTTGGGATTCAGGATTTTAATAATTGTAATGGTTATAATAATTGTGGAATAAAAGGGTTGCAATAAGTGAGGAATAAAGCTTGCAATAATTAAGGAATAAGGCTTGCAGTAATTGAGAAATAAGGCTCGCAGTAATTGAGAAATAAAGCTTTCAATAATTCAGGAATGAAGCTTGCAATAATTGAGAAATAAAGCTTACAATAATCACGTAATAAAGCTTATAATAATTGTGGAATAATATCAAGAATTTTACCAATTATCATTTTTAATTCTCAAAATTTTTATTTCCAATTCTTCCGACTTTCAGTTCCTTTAATTTCCAATTTTTCGGACTTTTAATTCCTTTAATTTTAAATTCCTTCAATTTCCAATTCTTCTAATTTTAAATTCTTTCAATTTCCAATACTTTTAATTTAAAATTCCCATAATTTCCAATTCTTTTAATTTTTAATCTCTTAATTATTAACACTACATTCCCTGCTATTTTTCCATCACC
>NC_135780.1:12525735-12532695 GCF_028453695.1 Augochlora pura
TAAGAGCGACGATCTTGACGCCCGGAATGTGCGAAACGACGCGGCGGACGGAGGTGTAAATTGAGCAGGTGAGTCAGGTGAAATTGGAACGAGAATGGATGAGATTAATGTATGTATATTCGTCGGGTAATTTGTTGCATTGCTATTTACAAAGTGCCGACATTTTCTGACTTTTTGACAACATTTGTAAAAGTGATATAGTCTATGTAAAATCATAACTTGTTAAAAATTATATATTATTTGAGAGAAGTTTTGGAGAATATAAAATAAATTTGTCTTCACTGGAATTATCCATGTTTGGTAAAAATTGAGGTTTAATTTAATTAGGATTAAAAAGTCAAGGATATATATTAATATTGTATTTTACTAACTTAATATCTCAATATTTTACTATTTTAATATCTCAATATTTAACTATTTTAATATCTCAATATTTAACTATTTTACTATTTTAACATAAATAACATAGACTCTATGCGCAAACAGTTACGATACAATTAAAAATAAAATACAATAAATATCAAACAAAAAGAACCGCTGTAATTCAAAAAAACACTATAAATCAAAAATACAGTAATACAGAAAAATGATTTAAAAATCCACAGTTAAAACAGCTTGATGCGCAAAGAATGAAACGCGACAGGCGCGCCAATTAAAATGCGTTTTACACGGAGGAGCCGTTTAAATTCGCCCGGGGAGATTTTGGCGAAAGTTGTTTCGGCTCTCTCGCCGTTGATTCGCGGAGAGGCGGGAGGAAGAGCGCCTCCGAATAATTATTCAAATCAGCCGCCGGTAGGGGGGCCCCCGATAATAATTATTTCAAGGAGCGACGGAAGTTTCGAAGCGCGGAGAAAGGCGCTAGACGCGGAGCCGGCTTCGCGCCGTTTTGCACCGTTTCGTAATATTTATCGAGGAAAGTTTAACCCGGTCCCGGAAAAAGCGGTGGAAAGGGGTGACGCGGCGGCGTCGAGGGAACGGCGAATATTGAAACCGGTCTCGCAGCCATAAATCCTGCCCACGGGCTGGTCGCAAGCCGCTTCTCCACTTAGACGAAATTGAACAGAGAGAGAGGAAGAGAGAGGAAGAGAGAGTCTCGTCCTTGCGAACTACTCGAAAACTTCGATTCATTTGTCCTACGGCCGGATTAAGGACTTCTGTGCCATCGGAGGCCATTTTACAAACAATACGAAAGACCGGCGAACGGGAAGAAGTTATTGTGTACAATGCGATCTCATTTCGACCTATTCTTCCGATTATTTCATGGCGCTGTGTGTACAGTTGACTTATATATATAGTGGTCGAATATTTTTCTCGAGAATTCGTAAATATAGATAATGCCTTTTTTAATTAATAAAAAGGATATACGTTTTGCTAGCTGAGATATTTCGTCCAAATATCACGGCTGTAATAATAATCATTGTAATAATATTTGCCAATAATTTTATATTAATTTAATATGAATTTGTTCCCTCTTCGCTTCAAGATAACTTCTAAACTCCCATAAATGTATCCCATTTCTAATTGGACATTAACGGCGTCGGTTTGGATGCTGGAAACTTGGAAAACGGGGTCGCGGCGCCGAGACGGAGAAAATTTGATTAACGCCGCGCCGGATCGGATATTGCGTCGCGGCACGGTCGAAAAACCGAGCTGGCTGTCCCGCGGGCGGCCGAAGGTGGCCGAACAGGGGGTCACAGGTGGCCGGGGGACTCGTCGGGATTGCTGGAATGGTGGGCGCTCGTTCGGTTTCTCGGCAACCGAATCGAAGCCGGCCGCATCCAGTGGAATCGGACGATTTTGGTCGGGCCACGGTCAGCCGAGAACCCGGCCAAGTAGTTTCGGATGTTTGCGGTCGGACATGCTGATGCTCGCTTATCGTTCGCGCCGATGATTCCGTGAGATCGTTCGGCCTCGGCTTAATCCGCGATCCGGACCTCGATGGCCCGGCTACTGGCCCTGCCGCCCACGTTCTCCGGGGAATTGAGGTCTACCTTATGTCTGTCTAATCACTATAGCTCGCGGTTATCAACTGCCGCGGATGAGTCCAATTAACATAGAATCGGCTCTGCTCGCGTGTTACGCGTTCCAATCGCTGTCAAACGTCTACAAAAAATCACAGATAAAATTTATCATACCCCCTTCAAAACACACATTTCAGGCTATAGATTCGCGGTGGTTTCGGTCGAGGAAAAAATTTTTGTCGAGATTGTACGCAGGATTGGATTTGAGAGTCTTTTCATACGGCGCTTTGCTTTGTTTTTCGTTTGCGACTCGGTCGATTGTATCGGAGATGGAAATTGTTCGACAGGGATGAAAGTGGATATTTCAACCTTTAAAATAAGCGGAGGTGCATTGTTGAACCATTTTTTTCAACGGAGTTACAATGGGTCGAGTATCAATAATCGGAACGAGGAGATTTGTGTGCGGCGAAACAATGTTTTTCCCGGATTTTTATCGCGATAGAAATATCGTAGAAAAGTTTAACAATTCGGAGATGTGAAAGTAGAGATTCTATTGTTTAAAGTGAGCCTAGGTAGATCATTGTATAATTTTTTAAAGCGGAGTTACAGTAGGTCAAAAGTCAATTTATATGAGTACAATTTTCCAGAGCGAAGCTATCGTCTTTCTTGAATTTTTACAAAGCAGAAAATATTTTTAAAAAATTGAACAATTATTGGGTGTAAAACTAGAGTTTTCACTCTTTAAAATAAGCCTAATTAGATCACCGTACGATAATTTTAAACAATTTTACAGGAGATTGAAGGTCAATAATTCAAACGAGTACAATTTTCCAGAGCGAAGCTGTCGTCTTTCTTGAATTTTTACAAAGCAGAAAATATTTTTAAAAATTGAGCGATTATTGGATGTAAAACTACAGTTTTCAATCTTTAAAATGCGCCCAATTAGATCACCGCACGATACTTTTAAACAATTTTTCGAAAGCTCGAAAGTCACTAATTCGCATTCATACAATTTTCCACCCCCTATCGTCGCTTCTCAGAATTTCTACAGTGCAAAAATCATTCTAAAAAAAAACGGAACAATCTGCTAATATAAAAATCGACTTTCCGCGTTTCGAAACGAGCCCAAGCATACCTCGGTCCAATTATATCCACGGAACTGCCGTCGATTCCTGAACTCACGGCAGCGCGGCACGATTATCGAATAAGCCGGTGAAAAATCGCTGGGTCTCGCCGTCTCCGGTAGAAAAATCCGGTGCCCGTTGGCGCGTGCATAACGACCGGCGGGGGGAGAGGGGGGGGGGGGGGGGCCGGGTTGTCATCGGCACACGTGGGGGGCGCAGTTGTGTCATATTATTGCCAACGACCGGCTATAATGCAGTCCGCATGAATATTCTACGAGTTCCCGTCTTCCCTGACACTCGATGATAGACACCGGGGCGCGCGCGTACACACAGAGCCGTCGTCTCGCCTCCCCCGCGCCCGCAATTTGCCCTCGCGTCTCCCGGCCTGTCGATCGATCGCCGCGAGAGGGGCGGCGGGGAAAAAGCCTGGGGAAAAAGCGAACAAAACCGGCGGAGAGAAAAAAAAACGCGGGGCGGAAAAAAGCGGCAGAGTGACGGGTCCCGTGGCGGTTCGAACCGCGAGTCGAATTAAATACACGGACCGGCTAACAACGAGCCCCCCCTCTTCACCTCTTTCGCCTCTTTCGCCTCTTTACCCCTCTTTCGCCTCTTTACCCCTTCGCCTATTCGCCACGAATGATTTTCGGCAGCACGACGTCGTAAACCGTGGCTCCGAAAGGATCTACGGCCACCTAGATCCCGTGTTCGGGGGATCGTCGACCTGCGCGCGCGCGCGCGTCTCCGGCGACTCGTATCCGCTACCGAATTAGCACTCCGGGCTCGTGAGACGCTCGTTTCCACCATAAATCCGCCGATAACGCTCTGACACGGCACGACAGTCCGTGGAAAATGTTGGAACAGTGAATAGAACGACGCGCGATGGTTACGCTGTTGCCATTTCGCCGCGAGCCGAGCGGAGATATATTCGGAGGATTCATTGTTATCGGGGCAATGATTGAGCGAGTAGATTTAGTATAGGACCGTTTCGACGAGGGACGATTGTTAGCGATTTTTATCTGGTCTGTAGAATCGTAGAAATGAGTATTAGACGTCTTGATTTTTACAGGACAGTTGTAGGATGTTTTTAGGATGTTTTTAGGACGTTTCTGGGACGTTTATAGGACATTCGAGACGACTTAAATACGCCCTGAATATCGAATACATTTTTAAAACGTCTTAAAGTCGTCCCTGTGCTATTTAGAACACTGCAATTCCTAGTTAAAAAATATGTCATCCACTAATTAGCAATCATTGAGAATATGTTTAAAATATACAGAACATTGCCTTTTATTTTTCCATAAAATAACTAAATAACTTTTATTTCGCACATCGATCCCTACTTCATACGAGATATTCCTCCTTCACTTTGATGCACTCTCATAAAGCTTCACCAATCTTCATAACAGCGAATTTTTATAATAACAATACATTTCTGCGTAAAATGCTCTACTAATTAGTTAAACAAGGTCGTCTCCCCCGCTTCCTATTTACTGTCTTCTCGTACGGGAAAGTTGCAGCGGATCGCTTTCATCGAATCAATTCGCGCGCCTAATAGCAGCTGGAAAAATCAGGAGCAGAGAGAAGAGGCACGGGGGATTCCGATGGAATGGAAACAGGGGTTCGGAGTCCAACCCCTTCCCACGGCCGTCCCCGAATAAACACGGAGAGTGAATGAACCGTGCAAAGACGGTCTGCTTTTTTACGTGGAACGGGACAACGCGGAGCGCGGCGACGCGAACACGCGTGGTGGAACCCTGGATGAACGAGAAGGAGAGAGAGAGACAGAGAGGGATATATATATATATATATATATATATATATATATAGAGAGAGAGAGAGATATATAGATAGAGAGAGAGATAGAGTAAGAGAGAGAGAGAGAGAGAGAGAGAAAGAGAGATAGATACAGTCAGTCCCATAAGTATTTCTACCCTCCTTGCTTATTAGAGAAATTTGTTGTAATCAAGGGACGCATGTAAGACTTTGAAATGAACTATATATTTATAGAGAGAGAGAAACAGAGAGAAAAAGAGAGAGAGAAAGAGAGAGTGACAGTGAAAGAGGACAGTAACAGAGACAGAGAAAAAATAAGAGACAGAGCGAGTCGGAAGAAGAAAGTGATACAGTCAGAGAGATATAGTGAGAGAGAAGAAAACAGTCAAAGTGAAAGACAAAATGACAGCAAAAGAGACAGTAAGAGAGAAAGACAAAATGACAGCAAAAGAGACAGCAAGAGAGAAAGACAAAATTACAGCAAAAGAGACAGCAAGAGAGAAAGACAAAATTACAGCAAAGAAGTCAACAAGAGAGAAAGACAAACTGACAGAGAAAGAGAAAGGTAGAGAGAAAAAGGGAGTGACAGAGAAAGATAGATAATAAGAGAAAGAGCAAGTAATAATGACAGAGAAGGAGAGATAATGAAAAAAGAGAGAGTAAGAGCAATAGAGAGAAACAGGGTGAGAAAGTAAGAGTGAGAAAGAGAGGGTTAAAAAGAGAGGGTGAGAAAGAAGCAGTCACAGAAAGAAAAATTGACACAGCAATATAATAAGAGAAAGAGAGAGATGGTGACAGAGAAAGAGAAATAACGAGAGAAATACAGAATAAGAGTAAAAGTGCAAACGAGAGAGAGATAAAGAGAAATAACGAGAGAAATACATAATAAGAGTAAAAGAGCGAACGAAAGAGAGAGAGAGAGAGAGAGAGAGAGAGAGAGAAGGAGAGCGAAGAAGAGAGAGAGAGAGAGGGATTGAATGCGAGAAAGATAGTAGCAGAGCGAACGAGAGAGAAGGGGGCGAGCGCGATAGGATAGGAGAAAGAGAAAGAGAGTCATCCCCGGTCACGCTCCGAGGGTGGATCAATATCACCACCACCGACAACGAGATCGTGACGGTGCACGGGATTCACCAGCCGCAGCAGAAGGGTGGTTGTGTGTCTTTCGGCTAGGTGCACTTTGACAACGACATCTACCTTAACACCGCCGCCAGTCGCCCCTTCTCCAACTTCTGTATCCGCAGCACCCCGCTATTCCTTGCCCCTGGATCTCTGCACTCCCGCTCGCTCTCGAGAAAGAGTGCGCGCCATAGAGAGCGATAAAGAGCGACAGAGAGAGTGATATAGAGAGAAAGAGGTAGGGAGGGGGGAGTATACCACCCCCGAGCAACCCCCGGTGTGCCTCGGCGCCGCTTCGAGCACGCCACGAATTAAATTACACGCGATCCGGTCCCGGGCTCTTTGTGAAACGGCCACGCTCGGTTACTTTTCGACGTCCTAGGAGAGTGAGAGGGGGCGGGGGTGGCTGGCTTGTTTTCTCCCATCCAGCTCTTTCTCTCTCTCTCTCTTTCTCCATTCAGCCTTCAACCCCTATCGATGATCCCGTTTTTCTCCCGTTCGACTACCGTGCAGCCGACTCCCGCGCGCGCTTTAAAGTTTTCCCTCGCGTCGGCTCCGGTTGATATTTTTCCGGGGGTTGTGTTTCTCCCGAGGAAACACGCCAAGGGGTGGGCTCTCTCTCTCTCTCTCTCTCTCTAGCTGTTTCCAGCTGCCTCGCGCGTGGACCTCGCCGTGTCTTACGGGGGAACGTCCGAGCAGTCGGAAAAGGGAAATTGATTTCTCTGGCTCGGTTAGGGCTGTTTTCGGACCCTGCGAAAGTTCGAACGTGGACTGGCGTTATTGTTAGGGTGCCCTTTTCCATATGGCACGTAGCGAAGTTGTAACTTGTTTAAGGTATGAATCTTGTTTGATAAGTTTGGGGTGTTTTTGGAAGGGAAGCGTATGTACCATTTGTGATTTTTTAAAAGTTTTTAAGCTTTGAAAATGCTGTAAGGGTAAGTAGAAAATAATCGAGAATGAATGATTTACAATATGGCACGTATCGA
>NC_135780.1:12532795-12542688 GCF_028453695.1 Augochlora pura
TTACGGTAGATCAAATATGCACAATATGTAACATCGTCGAAGGGGTGAGTTTCGGCCCAAGTTTGGCTCCCTCGTTTCTTACGATCTCTAGATTCCGTCAAATTTTTTTAGACGGAAACCGATTAGGTGATCAAAAGTAGTGACTTCACCCTTTAAAATCAGCTAAGTTACATAGCTGTACGATTTTTTTTAACTAAGTTGTGGTAGATCGAAAATGCAGAATTTGTAACATTGTCGGAAGCGTAAGGACTTCCACTTTCCTAAATTTTTTGGATCTCAAAAAATTTTTAGGGAAAAAAACAATTAGTAGAGATCAAAGTAGAGACTGTACCCTTTAAAATATGCTAAGTTACATTGCCGTACGATTTTTTTTAACGGAGTTATGATAATTCAAATATGCAGTATTCGTTACATCGTGAAAAGGATAAAAATCTTCGCTTCGCCTATGGTATTAAATATGATGTTAAAGAATTTTTATGGAAAGAAACGATTAGCCTAGATCAAAGTAGAGATTATACCCTTTAAAATCTGCTAAGTTGCATTGCTCTGCGATTTTTTTATGCAGAGTTACGATAGATTGAAAATGCACAATATACAACACCAATAAGAGGGTGAATTCCACCCTGCCTCGAATCTGGCTCCACATTCCCCACAATTTATAAACTTTGCAAAACCACTGCAATAAAAAACGAGTAATACAATAAAACAAGCAACAACTCGCACACACAGCGCCACTTTCAAAACCAACAAAACCCTCTCCTTTAAACACAATTCCCCCATAAACGAGACGTTACAGAGTAATAATCTTCGCAGCATTCCTACCCGATAGAGAATCCTCTCGACTACAAAAAAGAAAAACTCCTCGCAACAACGCGCTCTCGTTCTCTCGACATCCCCGTACAACTTCGGCAAACAGATCGCGAACAGTTCGACGCGCGCGCGCAAAAAAAAAAGAAAAGAAAAAAAGAAAACGCAGAGCTAAAATGGTTAATTCATGCAGTACGCAGGTCGATCCGGGAAGAAGCGTGGCAACGGAAAAGCAGAGTTCGCCGGGTTCTTGTAGTACAACGGCATTCCTGTTTGGGGAAGGAGAGGAGAGAGGAGGATGGGGAGAGGGGGAACGGAACATATTGCGAGCAGTTAAGCGGCGTTAATTACGGGAGCGTTAAACGCACGCCGCGACGGCTCGCAGCCGTCCAAAGATCCCCGGCTACCGTGGAAAATTATTACCAGCTTTGCCTAATGCCGTCTAGTGTTTGCGCGCCCCCCACTCCAGACCCACCAGCCCCCTCACCAAAGCCCCTCCCCCGAGAAGGGAGAGAGAAAGGGAGCGAGAAAGGTATAGAGAGATGTGTAGAGAGGAAGGTGTAGAGAGGAAGATATGTAGAGAGAGAAAGGTAGAGGGAGGAAGAGAGAGAGAGAAAGAGAGAGGGAGAGAGAGAGAGAGAGAGAGAGAGAGAAAGATAGAAAGAGGTATAGAGTGGAAGATATAGAAAGATAGACAGAGAGTGAAAGCTAGAGGAACGAAGAGATAAAGCAAGAGATAGAGAGAGGAAGAGATACAGCAAGAGATAGAGAGAAGAAGACAGAGAGAGAAAGCTAGAGGTAGGAAGAGAGAAACCGATAGATAGAGAGAGAGAAAGGTATAGAGAGGAAGATATAGAGAGAATAGTATAGAGAGGAAGATATAGGGAGAAAGGTATAGAGAGGAAGATACAGAGAGAAAGATAGAGTGAGAAAAATAGAAAGAGAAAGAGCGATGGCGAGAGTCGAAGAGAGAAAGCGAGAGAAAGGGAGGGCGAAAGGTAGCGAAAGAGGCATAGAAAGGGCGAGAGGGGTCGTGAGAGGACGAGAGGGATAGAACGAGGGGCGCGAGGGGCGCGCGCCGCCTGTAATTCCGCGAGCGAGGGCCCTCTCTCCTTAATTTACTCGAAGCCACCGGCTGCTCAAACAACTCGGAAAGGAGGATGTCATTGTCGAAAACGGTTCGAGGAGCGCGGGCCGCGCGCGGCATGTTGGCCCTCGGGTCTATTTACACGGCGTGATTCTGAGTCGGATTACCGGCCGGCCAAACAGGCAAATAGACGAAGAAAAGGGACCATCGTCGGCGAAACTCTTCCGTCACGCCAACGGGCCTCGACGTCGCGCCCGCGCGTCACCCGTCGTCGACGACGACGTCTCGTTACGTTGCTCCCTACCGTCCGTCGTTGTCCACTTTGTTATTGGACACCCTCTCTCCCTCGTGCCTCGTTACTCGATGCATTGGGAGACCCCGGGACGAAGTAACGAGGCGGCACCCCTTCCCCGCGTTTCTTTCACGGGCCACCGTCGACGATCATCCGCAATTTGCGAATCTTTCTCGCATTGACCGGTTTGTTGGTTTACAGGGTGTATTTTAACTCTCTTGCGCTGTAATAACGACTCGGACTCGTGATAAAGATTCCAAGCAATATTTGCTAAATATTAATAACATTCGCTTCTTCTACATCGAAGTCAAATTGAAATCTTTTGTTGAAAATGTCTAGAATTGGAAGTAAATGAAGACAGTGCAATGAACAAAGATTATCTGATTCTATCGATTAAACTATTAAAGATAGATAAGTGTTAATCGACGCAACATGAAAGGAGTTTTAGTGCAAGGGGTTAAATAGTTAAATTGGTGTTTATTGATCTATTAAAGAGAAGAGAGGAGAGAAGATGTTGCTTTTTGGAATTTAATTCCGAAAAAATGTTTGTTCTACAGGGTGGTTTAAGAGTTGAGGTCAGTTCGATATATTTTAATTAGTAATTCAAGTGTTAGGTATTTTTTAAAACTTTCAAAGATTTTGTTAATATCGATTCGCAAGGGTCGATTCCAGTTTGATATATTTTAGTTGGTAATTTAACTATCATATATTTTTTAATAGTTTCAAAGATTTCGTTAACATCGATTTGCAAGAAACGAAGAGAAGACGGTTTCGGTAGCAAGGGGAAGAGACGTTCTGGGAAGAACAAAGTTTGGACACGGTGCTTTTTTAAGCGCGGCGAAAAATGAAAGCCGCGCGCCGTGGCACAATGCGCGCGGAGGGCGATTCGGAGGAAGTGGAAGAGCAAACTGCGCGGCAAAACGGTATCGGCGCCGATACAGAGGCCCGGTTAAAGGACACGTTTTATCGGGACCGTTGACAGAGCGGAGAGCCGCGAGTGAAACGTCCCCGGAGAGAATCTACCCCCTCTCCTCCCACTCTCTTTCTCTATATCTCCCTTTTTCTCTTGCTCTCTCTCTCGCTTTCGTTCGCTTTCTTCCTCTCTCTATTTTTCTCGCTTTGTCTCACTCGTTCTCTCTCTCTCTATTTCTCTCGCATTGCCTCGCTTTCTCTTTTTCTTTATTTCTCTTTATTTCTCTTGCTTTAGTTCCCTCTCTTTCTCTTTATTTCTCTCGCTTTGGATCGCTCTCTCTCTCTCTATTTCTCTCGCATTGCCTCGCTTTCTCTTTTTCTTTATTTCTCTCTATTTCTATCGCTTTATCTCGCTCTCTTTCTCTTTATTTCTCTCGCATTCTCTCTCTCTCTCTCTCTCTCGCTTTGCCTCGCTCTTTCCCTCTCTCTTTCTCTCTGAGAAGCCCGTCCCGAATTGGTTTGCGTATCCGTTTCGCGTATCCGCGGAAAAACGGCGTGTCGGCTCTCTCTCTCTTTCTCTCTCTCTCTCTCTTTCTCTCTCTCTCTCTCTGCCCCTGCCGCGATACTTTTATTTCGCTGTTCCTTTGTGGGATCCGTTTGTTCGCGCGACGCGTGCAGGCCGCCGGCACAAAAGCGTGGTACCACCACCACCACCACCACCACCAGCGCGGCGTGTGTGTGCATCGACTCTCGGCGTGTCTCTCGTTTGCGCGCGGAATATCGGGGCGAGAGGCGCGCCTCGAAAAATCAAAGGTGAACACGCTTTTTGCAAGCTCATCCGGCTGTCGCCTGGTCCGTTGTAACGACCGCCGCTCCCCTCCCTTACCGTCCCGCGTTCTACAAGAAAATCGGGCGACACCGGCTTTTCGGAGGAATATCCGATGGATTCGTTAACCGAAAAACGAATCGCCGCGAAGAGGCGCGTCGTTTACGCCATTCGATACTTTTCGAACGACACTGTCGCGCTGCGGTACGGTTTGAGGAATTCAGCGACGAATTTTTATGACTTCAAATACATTGGAGACATTGGAATTTGGATTGAAAATAGTTGGAAAGTGGTAGATTTTAGCTGTTGATAATTAGATATTTTTATAGGAATTGTATTATAAAATATATTGCTATAATATTAATTATAATATATTATATATAGAATTTATAATAATTATATGTTTTTATAGGAATAAAATTGTATTCGTTGATATAGTTATTTTGCTTAAAAATAGTTGAAAAGTAGTAACTTTTAGCTATTGATGATTATATATTTTTTATAGAAATAAAAATGTATTTCTTGACGTTGAAATTTTGCTTGATAAAATTAAAATTTGCTTGTTAGAATATTTTCGGTCGCGTTAATTTGTTAGAAAAAAAGGAATTTTATATTTATCGTACACTCTCACCCTACTCGAATATTTAAACATTGATGACGATAGAATGAACTTTGATTCCTGTTTAAAGAAAGAAATAATTCCTATTAACGATGAACAATTCGTACCAAACAGTTTATTATAATAAACCTCCCTTACAGGTCTGACTCGTAAAAATACAGCAAGGGAGTAACGATTAAGGATCGCAAAAATTCTCGCGTTATAATTTTTCCGTGTTCCCGAGCACAGCAGTCTTGGTTTTACAAGCGTTTTTGGACAAAGCGGTCGGCGGAAGAGTCGCGTGAAAGATGGCCGAAGATAAAGCCGCGGCGGTGCTCGGTCGTCCAAATAAATCTCGCGGCGCTTGTAATGGCTTAATGCGAGCCGAGGAAGCCCCCGAACCCCCCCTCTCTCCCATTTCCATGGTAGCTGTGCACGCCATCTTATTACGATGAGCGATCGTCGGAGACGCTCGTTGCGCGTTCGCCGTTACTGCGACCCGGCCAGATTAGCACTTTGCGGAACTTTCGTGCTTTCCGTTGCTGCTTCTCGTCGCCAACCTTCTCTCCTCTCCCTCTCTCTCCCTCCCTCTCTCTCTCTTTCTGTCTCGCTCCCCAGTTTCTGTCGGAATTTCGTGACTCGGAAAATTTAGCCCCGCGCCGCGCTCTCCATTTGCGAGGACAGCGTAGCACTTTTAGCGGGAATCGCTCGATGGAATCCCTGCAGGAGCTGTGAACCTTCGCCAGTTTGCTCGAATATCAACTCGGAAAACTTTCGGCTTTCGGGCTCCCTACCCTCCCGATCGTTCCCTTCCCTTCTCCCCGCGTACCGCGAAGCGCCAGACCGCGACGATTCGCAAACGAGCGACGCCTGGAATTATTATACGCGATGGAAATGATTGCGGAAAAAGCCTAACTGGGCTCTTTGTGTCCCAAGGGGATGTGAAGAGCCCCGAGGGACTCCAAAAAGTCCTGAGGAACTCCAAAAAGCTCTGAGGACCCCAAAAAATCTCCGAAGAACTCCAGAAAGCTCTGAGGAACTCCAAAAAGTCCTGTGCAACTCCAAAAAGACCTTGAGGAACTCCAAAAACTCCTGAGCAACTCCAAAAAGTCCTGAGGACCACCAAAAATCTCCGAAGAACTCCAGAAAGCTCTGAGGAACTCCAAAAAGTCCTGTGCAACTCCAAAAAGACATCGAGGAACTCCAAAAACTCCTGAGCAACTCCAAAAAGCCCTGAGGACCGCCAGAAATCTCCGAAGAACTCCAGAAAGCTCTGAGGAACTCTAAAAAGTCCTGTGCAACTCCAAAAAGTCCTGAAGAACTCCAAAAAGCCCTGAGGAAGTCCAAAAAGCCCTGAGGAACTCCAAAAAGTCCTGAGGAAGTCTGCGAAGCTCTAAGGAATTCCAAAAAGCTCTGAGGAACTCCTGGGGAACTCCCAAAAGCTTTAAGGAACTCCAAAAAATCTTGAGGAACTCCAGAAAGCTCAGAGGAAGTCCAAAAAGTCCTGAGGAACTCCAAAAAGCTCTGAAGAACTCCTGAGGAACTCCCAAAAGCTCTAAGGAACTCAAAAAAGATCTAAGGAACTCCGAAAAGCTCTGATAAACTCCAAAAAGCTCAGAGGAGCTCCAAAAAGTCTTGAGGAACCCTGCGAAGCTCTGAGGAACTCGGAAGGCCCTCCAGGAACTTTAAGAAGCTCTCCTAAGACACCAAGAAAAATAGGAAACGTGGCACGCGCGACCGACGCCATCTTGGCGATCCGGGGGAAGCGAGTTCCAAAGCGGTTTTCTTGAACGTCCCGGCACTTTTCGTTTATTCGAGGACATTCTTTCGGGACTAGCCGGAATTTGAAAAGTTTCTGAAAGGGGAGCTTCTCTCCACTCTCTCTCTTGGCCGCTTCGCTCGGTGTGTAAATTTTCCGAGGGAAAAGAAAGGTTGGACGAGCGAAAGCGGGTACTTTGTTCTTTGAAATAGGGGTGGGGAAACTGTCCGGCGATTTTTTTTCGGACGAAGTTATGGCGCGGTGAGTGCGGTTTTCTTGGGGCATTTTTCTAGCGGTGAAGATGTTTGATTTTTTATAATTTTATCGGTTTGGGGGATTTTTGTTGGGGAGGAGAATTAGTGGAGGTTGAAGGAGAGATTATGAGCTTTTAAATAAGGTTGGGTGCGTTCAGCTATGATTTTTTTTAACGAAGCGACAGTCGATTGAATTGGCACAATATGTAACATTGTCAAAAGAGTAAAGGTATCCACATTTCCCGCGATTTACGAAGCGCATAAAATTTTTATAGAAAAAAGCAATTAGACTAGGACAAAGTAGAGACTTTCCCCTTTAAAGTCAGCTAAATTACATTGCTCTACGATTTTTTTTAACGAAGTGACAGTGGACTGAATGTCCACAACTTATAATACTGTCAAAAGGGTAAGAATTCTCGCTTTTCTTAGGATTTCCAAAACGCATAAAATTTTTATAGGAAAAAACAGCTATACTGGAATAAAGTGGACATTTTTCTCTGTAAAATGAGCTAAACTACATTGTTGTACGATTTTTTCTAACAGAATTATCCTAGATTAAAGGTACACCATATATGACATCGCTGAAGGGGTGAGTTTGACTTCCACATTTCGCCCAATTTTTGAACTCCAACAAATAATTACAGTAAAAATCACCTAGGTTATCTAAAAGCACTAATATCCCTCTTTAAAACGAGCTAAGCCACATCACTATACCATTTATAACAACAAAGTTATCGTACATCAAATTCGACCTAAAAACAACCACCCTCGCCATCGTTCCAAAATACTACACTATTCTATTAAAACTAACAAGAAAGAACTCAAAGGAAGCATCTCTCTCGAATAAACATAGAAAAATAATTGTTTTTCTCGCCATAAAGATGAGAAACGATGGAATAAATCTGACGCGCCCATTCGCAGAATAAATCGCAGCGAGGCGAGTCCGAACGGGACGATTTCATCGTGAAATTCGAGCGTTTCGGGGGATTCCCCCCCGGAAAAATTCGAGGCGTTTGTGCGGTGTTCGAGGGAGGGACGAGAAGAAGGAGAAGGGTCAGCCCTGTAGGAGCAAACGGCGTTTCAACGGTGGAGGAAAGACGAAGATGCTACCGGCACCGGGCTGCCGGTCTCAAAGGGATTCCAGGCCGCTTTGAGAATAACGTCTCTCGGACCCTGTTCGTTATCCGCGGGGCGGCCGATCCATAGAAACGCGAAGGATGGCCAAGGGCCTCCGCCGTCCTTTGCATCCCTCTCCCCCCTGGAATGCCAGGCAGTTCTTTGACCCGCGGCCAGCCGCGAAACGGATCGCATTCACTCCATTTGTCCGTTTATTTATCCATTTCGGGCGTCCCGCGTCCCGGTTTTCGGTGAAGTTCGATCGCGAGATGCCACGGATTTCTCCGTCGACCGACCGGTCAAAGGGGACATTCGCCCCCGCCTCCCCGTAGAAAAAAAGAGGAGGCGAAACGTTTCATTTAGCTGGAATTCCTTGGCGGAACGCCTCGCGCCGCTTCCGTCCACTTGGCTGCTCGAAACGAGCTTCTTTTATCTAGGATCGATCGATCCGTCCGGTCGCGTGTCTCCTCGAGATCCGGCGAAATTGATACCGAACCGCTGTTATCGGTTCGAATTAACACTTCGGTTGCGACAGATTTTTAGGCAAGATCCATCTATCGTATAAGAAAGATTTCTCGCATGACAAACATAATTTTGTTTAATTGATTCTAATATAAACGCATTATAATGCTGGTCTGAGGCTTGGGTAAGGTTCTTGACATGATTTCTGCTGTATGAAGGTTATAAAAAATTGTTAAACAAATAATCGATGATGAAGGAATTAAATGAGGTATTACCACCTTTAAAAACAGCTAAGGTGCATCGTCGTACGATTTTTTTGAACGGAGTTAGGGCAAATTGAATGTACAGAATGTATGACGTTGTCGAAAGCATAAGGACTTCCACTTTCTTAAATTTTTTAGATCTTAAAAAATTTTTAGGGAAAAAAACAATTAGTATAGATCAAAGTAGAGACTATACCCTTTAAAACCAGCTAAATTGCATTACTGTAAGATTTTTTTTAACGGAGTTATGATAGATCGAATAAGCAGTATTTATTAGACTGCGGGTAGAATAAGAACCCTCGCTTTTCCTATGCTATTAGAACTTCATAAAATTTTTCTATAGACAAACGATTAATTATAAATAAAGTAGAGACTGTGCCCTTTAATACCAGCTAAATTGCGTTACATTGCAATTTTTTAAATCATAGTTACAGTAATTAAAACATCCACAATATGTAACATCGTCGAAGGGGTGAGTTATTATCTATCCCAAGCGTAAAACCTTCACATTTCCTACGATTTTTCAATCCCACTATATTGTCACAAAAAGGCAGAAACAATCGATGAATTAAAAGAGAAGAGGGTTGTTCTTTTCTCGAATCGGTGTATTATTGCCGCCGCAGCGCGGGCAGCGTTCGACGAGAAGAAGGACGAGTACGGTGCATTATATTCCCGGCGCTTTTGTTCGGCCGTCTTCATTTGTCGGAAGACATTTATGGGATCACGTTGCCGTATTTCCCGTAAATTAACGACAAGCAACAATTTCGTCGCCGATACGTGCTGATAACTTCGGCTGCGTTTCTTTGGAACCCTTGGATCGTCGATCGTCAACCCCAGTAAGCGACACCCTTATTATTTCCCCGTTTATAATATACGATAAATGCATTATATAATAAAATGCTGAATACAATAAAATAATCTGAATTATCTGACAAATAGAAAAAAATTATGTTCTATACTATAAATAATATTGTATATTTTTATATTTATTTTTATATATATTTTTGTATATATTATTATATATAATTTAGTACGTATTTTTATATATATTTGTATATATATTTTTGTATATATTCTTATATATATTCGTATATATTTTTAAATATGTCTCTAAGCCACGTGGCTACTCTGAAAATTACGTGACGAGAGGAACAGTACGGTCTCTCCGACTCCTTGCAAGGGTGAGTTTTTCCGGGCGGGCGACAATGGTCCGAGGAACGAGCGGAGATGATCAAGATGGAGGAAGATCCTTGCGGAAGAGAATGTATCCCCGGCGGTGGACGTTCGCCGCCCGCGTTGCCCGTCGTTCTCATCGCGAAATGACGGGGGCCGACGGGAGGAGGAGGAGAAGGAGGAGGAGGACGAAAGAAAAAAAAGGACCGGAGGGTGGAATTAAACTGCGGAGCCGAGTTTCTCCACGAGCTGTGTTTCGGTAGCCGGCTGAAAGTCGCGCTGGCCCGCTACGGCGTATTTACTACTTTCGTCGCGGTCGAGCAAACGGCTGGAAGCTCTCTCCT
>NC_135780.1:12543188-12552331 GCF_028453695.1 Augochlora pura
GATAATTCTAAACACTCGAGTAATTAATTTCCAACCCTGAACTATCACAATAACATAAAATAAATAATTAATACACCGAAGTCACAGTGAACCTCAAATAAAATCTTAGTACAACTGAAAAGTGCTATATACCCGTGTCGTACTCTCAGTGCACAAATTAATCCGGAATTGTAATTTTCGCCATGAAATCAAACGGAAACGCAACGCTGCATCGATCTCTTTGTACCAGTTAAGGGTTAATCTACGGTGTTACGACCCTTGTTTCGTACGCGAACGGGCTGTCGATAAATCCGTGAATGGTATATTAACGTTTCAAGTTCGATAGCGGAGGGTTTATAGCCCCGAGATTGCGAGTTTATTCATATTCGAGGGGGGTGACTTTAGCGGGGCGAGGGTGACTTTAGGGGGGGAGGGAGCGAGGGTGCCTCGGGGGAGAGTTTGCGGTGCGGAGACCTTGGGGGTCTTCATAGCGATCGCGACGTGGTCGAGGATTTTTTGGTTGCGCTAACCGCGGCAGCCTCGATTGATTTCTAAGGGCGCGAGGGGTGGACAACCCTTGTTTAGAATAAGGGACTCTGTCGACGATCTGTAAATATGTTAATCATTTCGGAATCGTGTTTCAATGGTGTTGCAGTATGCTTTGGGGGTCGAGGGACGATCGTGGCTATTTGATAAAAATTTATAGACTAATGTTTAGGTTCGTTAATGGTTTAATTAACCCTTTACACTACGATACCTTTAATCCTGCATTGGTCACCATTTATTTATCCTTAATATTTTTCTTAACGCTGCATTGGCTACCATTTATTTATCCTTAATATTTTTCCTAACACAAGACAATTTTTGTTTATTTTATCGTTTTTATACACCTTCGTTTATATACTTTAATAACAGGAGAATTCGATTTCGATTTAACCCTTTGCAGTCGAAGTCATTTCAAATGGAGATCCAAGATATTTGTTTAAGCTTGTTGCCATTTTATATAGCTTGTGCAACAGTTTTTAACAATTTTCTAAATATAAATAAATATGTGAAAAATAATTTTGAAACGTGGCATGATCATTTTTAGTGTCACCGCTCGACCGCAAAGGGTTAAAGGAGATGATATTCATATTTGGTAGATTTCGCGTGAAATCTCTGCCACGATGACTCGTCATCACAGTGCAAAGGGTTAACCAGTGATTCTCGTTCGATTTTTAAACGCCTTATATTTTATCTTAGGGTGGAAATCTATATTATATTAAGCTGTTTTTGTTCTTCGACGGAGGAAGACTTCTTAGGGGTGCTCCAGGGGGATGATTTATGGTCTTCGGGAAGAGTTTGGCCTCGAGCACGGCCCGCGAGTTTCCAGCTAGGAAATTAATTCTTCGGTACATCCCGCGATCGTAATTACCCCTTTCCCGAGTGACCCAACAGGGGTGAACAACCCCTATTCGTTCGAATTCTCAAACAAAAGTGTGATATCCAGTGGTGTTTTTGAATTTCTTTCGAGTGCGCCGAGGACCGCTTCTTCGACGCCAGTGATTTCGTCGACGATAATATACCCAGTGTCCCAAGAAAAAAGTGCAAGACGGCGGCTCCAGATCAATGGTAAATCTATGCTTTCCCTTCAAATTAGCCTTCCGAATTACCCTTCGTTTTAACCCTTTTAGTGCCGAGCGAGAAAGACAAATTTCAACGCTGTTATTAGAGTTTGGAAAAGGGCTTATAAAAACTAAACGAAAAGCAATATTTACACGATTCAAAAAGCAGTGTATTAACCCTTTGGCTACGGCAGACTTTGGCACGGCCGTAGTTTTTTCGTTGGACATGCATTTCTGAGGAGGTATATTGAAATATTGAATATTCAAAATTCAAAATATTCAAAATTCAAAATATTCAAAATTCAAAATATTCAAAATTCAAAATATTCAAAATTCAAAATATTCAAAATTCAAAATATTCAAAATTCAAAATATTCAATATTCAAAATATTCAAAATTCAAAATATTGAATATTTAAAAATCAAAATATTCAAAATATTGAATTCTATTACATCAAACCAATATTACTTGTAGCGAACAATAATTTTAAGCTTTTTTTTACAATATATAACATAAATATTACGCAATATATAATTAATCAAATTGAATAATAAATGGGGGCGAAATTTGATCTTGACGACTATCGGCGCCTACAGTACCGGGAAGCCAACCTGTTTCGGACGCCAATAGGCCCCGACAGTAGTCAAAGGGTTAAGGACGAAATTGAGAATGGAACGGTGACAGCAATTTTTCTATATACATTGGAAATTACATAAATAACAAAGAAGGTATTTTTCGCCAGTGCAGCGCGGGCTAATGTATCGGCCCTTCGGCACTAGGAGGGTTAAGGGTCTGAATTAAAAGGGACGCGGCGAGGCAAAGGTCGCTTCCTCCGCTGTCATGGTAACGTGATTTTTCGTAACAAGATCCATGACTTTTGATAACAAGAGCCGTGACTTTTGGTAACAAGACCCGTGACTTTTCCAGTCCGCGCGGAACAAAGGTCGCGATCTATCACGTGAAAACGAACCTTTTGAATCGGGCTGGAGGAGTCGAGAGCAGCCGAGAGCCAAGAACAGAGCGCGGTTAGGCGACGCGCGCGGAAAAAGCGAACGTGCACGCGTCGCCGACCTTTGCTTTCTTCGGTTTCAACACGGTATCCGACGCGTGCCGGTCGCGCCGCTTAAAAAACCGATTCGAACCCTTCCGCTTTAAATCAACTTTCTGTCCGAGCGCGGCGCATTAAAAATAGCCCGCAACCCTTGCGTAAACGAACCGGTTGCGCAACAATCGTTGCAAAGCAGGAATAACGACGCGGGAATAATCTTTGGTCAATTATAGAATTTTTCAGGCAATTATAGAGTTTTTAAATCAGCTATTAACGACAGAAAATTATTAAAAGATTAGAATTGTTATAAATATCGTGTACAAGATATTTTAAAAAATCGTTCGTCGTCTGAGGGTTAATTAAGGTAGAATTGTCTAAAAGTAATTCTGACAGCGCTGATAGAGATTATTATTATTATTATTTTCGTACTTACTTTGTATTATATTAGACCACAATATTTTTATTATCTATTTTATACTGTTAAGAATAATGTAATATTTAAAAAAAATTTTAAAGCAGTTCCACTCTTTTGACACAACCATTTTTGTTATAAATATATATATATATAACCCACTCAAGAGTTATATTTCTTCTCCTTGAAACGAATAAATAATTTTATACTGTCAGAAATAATGCAATATTATTTAAAAAATTTTAAAACACTTCCACTCTCTTGACATAACCATTTTTGTTATAAATATATATAAAACTCAGTAAAGGGTTCTATTCACTTTGTCGGAAATAAATAAATAATCTCCTGGTTAATTATAGGCGTCCAATTAATTAAAATCGTCTCCGCTAATTTATCTCCACTTCCAGCGTCACGTGACAGTGCTCGAAAATAGTCTTCGCGGTTAATAAAGCCACGGCGATCCAGCCGAAATTACGCACGCTCCGTCGAGGCGGCGGAGCTTCTCGAAAAATATTGCATCTCCGATTTGTGTTCGCGTGAGCGGGCAGTTCCGGGGTCCGGCCCTCTCGGCGGGGCTCGTCAAAGGTAGTTATCTCCGGCAGTCCGACGGAACAACAGTTAGCCCTATCCCTCGGACCGGCAAAGGCGGCCCTCTGACCTTCGCGAGCCGGGGCTTTCTTTCTCCTCGAGTTGACTTATCAGACGCCGCCGGGGGTTGAGAAATCTCTCCCTTGACTCGCGCGCGCGCGTTCACCGAGGCGTGTGCAGACCGGAGAGAACAGAGAGGGGAGAACTCTCTCCTGGGAGAGTACGACTTTTCGGACCCCTTTTTTACACAGTTTGATCGACCGACGAAAGCTCACCGTTGTTAGAAAAGAACATATTGCTGTATTTTATTGGGTTAGAGCTTGGGTTAAAACTCGATTGTTTCTATACAAAAGATGAACTTCAATCAGCCAAATATCTTCCATAAATACTTACATATTTATATAACGAAATTAAATAATTAATAGGCGCAATTTTCTTATTCTAAAATCGAATTGTCCCGTCTCGAAGATCACGACTTCTGCTCGCAACTATCGAAAGGATCCTCTAAAATTACGTTACCATCTCGCGAGTACGAAACGCAAAGGAGCGAAAGCAATTTACAAGAGGGGGGAGGAGGAGGGTGGTATCGCGATGGAAAGATTGATTCGCGAGAGCATCGAGAAAGAAGTTGGTCCGAGGAGCTCTCGGTGGGAAATATCCCCGAGACTCGCCGGCATCTCCGGTTTTGATGGCCGAGTTGCCGAAAACATTTCGGCAAAGTAGCGTCTTCAGGTGCAAGGAGATAGAGAGAGAGAGAAAGGGAGGGGATACTTGGTGTCCGGGAGCCGAAGAATCAGGCAATCTGAAAATGCACCGCAGCCCATTCTACCGTCGATTGAAAGTGGTTTCTCGGCGAACAGAGCAGCTCCCCATCAGAGAGATTACTCATACACGTCTGCGAGAGAGTCGGAGACGCTTTTAATACCTTTTTAAGATACTACTTTTGAAATAAAGACTCGAGCGAAGGGGGTGTCTCGGGCTGTTAATCATTGCGCGCTGATCCTTCCCGCGAGAAATGCGGAGGAGAAAGGGGAAGCTTGAAACTCG
The DNA here is from genome assembly GCF_028453695.1 of Augochlora pura. Classification (NCBI taxonomy): domain Eukaryota; kingdom Metazoa; phylum Arthropoda; class Insecta; order Hymenoptera; family Halictidae; genus Augochlora; species Augochlora pura. The sequence goes on from NC_135780.1 coordinate 12,547,867, forward strand.
GACAGGACTCGCGAGACGTTGTGGAAGATATCTGCGCTCTTTTAGCTCCTAGTTGATCCCACTTCTAAATTAATGCTCGCGTTAATTGGTTTATCTATTATATATGGGTAAGAAGTAGACAGTTTTAGCTTTGATTTAAGCTATATCGCATTAAAAAACAATCACGGGAACACAATTTAATATTTTTCGGAAATTTTCCTGTAATAAAGAGAAGGGTTGGCTTTCTCGATTTGTCAAAATAGTCCTTACGATTCTTTTTTAATTTATTATATATGGTTAAAAAGTAGACAGTTTTAGCTTTGATTTAAGCTATATCGCATTAAAAAACAATCACGGAAACACAATTTAATATTTTTTGGAAATTTTCCTGTAATGAAGGGAAGGGTTGGCTTTCTCGATTTGTCAATATAGTTCTTACGGTTCTTTTTTAATTTATTATACGTGGCTGAAAAGTAGACAGTTTTAGCTTTGATTTAAGCTATATCACATCGAAAAATATTCACGGGAACATAACTTAATAATTTATTGAAGTTTCCCTGTAGAATAGGGCCTCTCATCTCGAGGGTTGTGTTCCTCGACCAACAGAAATTGATTCTTTTTTTCCTTACGATTCTTTTTTTTAATTTACTATTTATGGCTTAAAAGTAGACAGTTTCAGCTTTAATTTAAGCTATTCCCCATTGAAAAAGATTCATGGGAACACAACTTAATATTTTTTGGAAATTTTCCTGTAAATTGGAGTCATCTTGAGGGTTGGGTTCTTGGATTTCCAGAAATGGAACCTACGATTCTTTTTTAATTTATTATACATGGTTGAAAAGTAGACAGTTTTAGCTTAAATTTAGGTTATATCACATTGAAAAATATTCACGGAAATATAACTTAAAATTTTATCGAATATTCCCTCTATATTGGGACCACTCATCTTGAAGAAAGGGGTTGGGTTCCTTGACCTCCAGAAATTGGCCCTACGATTCTTTTTTAATTTATTATATATGGTTAAAAACTAGACAGTTTTAGCTTTAATTCAAGCTATATTGCATTGAAAAACATTCACGGGAAAACAAATTAAAATTTTATTAAAATTTCCTTGAAGATTGGGGCTACTCATCTTGTGGGAAAGGGTTGCCTTCTTCGACCTCCAGAAATTGGTCCTACAATCCTTTTGAATTTAATACACATTGGTTAAAAGTAGACAGTTTCAGCTTGAATTCAAGCTATACCCCATCAAAAGCCATTCACGAGAACCGAACTTAAAATTTGATCGAACTTTATCTACGCGTCGCAAGTGCAAATCGTTTTCAGAACCGTAGCGCAGAAAAGTTCCGTCTTTCTAACGAGACCGTTGCTCTTTCGTCGCGAAAGGAAGAGGCAATATTTCCCCCGCGTAACAGATATCATTCAAAAGTGTCTCGATAGAACGTTCGTCAGAATTTCGAAAGTTAGCAAACGCCAGTCGCGCTCTCGCCGCTGCAAAAGTCATCGAAACTGTAGAGAGTTCTCTCTACAGGCACGCTCGTAAAATGTTCCCGGGTGTCCCCGCGCGGTGTGTATCGTTCTCGCCAGCCTTTTGGAAAAGCCTCGCGATCCCCTTCGGGGGGCTCTGGTTTTATTTCGAGGGCAGCGGAGGCAGCCGGCCCGAAAATAATCGCCGGTTCGCGCGGCTGTCCTTCGACACACCCTCTCGCAACCGGGTCAAGTGTGCCCGGCGATGACCTTCACGCCGCCGGCATCGGCTGCAGGATGCGGAATTCTTTCCGCACTGCGCACCGCAGCTCGCAACTCCCCCGCCCCAAAGGCATCTCGAAATCGCAAGGCGACAGTTGACTCGCGTTTCTCTTGACCTTTCATCCGCGAATCGCCTCCCCTTTTGCTCTTTTTCTCTCCCTTTTTCTCCATTTGACGCACCCTCTCTCTTTTACTCTTTCTTTCTCGCCTGCTTTCTTTCTCTCTTGCTTTCTTTCTCGCCTGCTTTCTTTCTCTCTCGCTTTCTTTCTCCCTTGCTTCCTATCTCTCTCGCTTTCCCTATTTCTCCGCGATTTTTCCGTCTCCGAGGCAGCCCCGGCTGGCACGGAACAACTCGAGCTATCGACTGGCAACTTCCTGGACGCGGAGGCAACTTTTCTGTGTCGATTCCACCGTCCCGGCGCCTCCCCACCCCACCCCACCGCTTCGACCCAATTTCTTGGGCTTTTTTCACCCTTCCGATATCTCTGCGTGCCTCGGCGAGGCGCTGTGTGTGTGTGTGTGTGTTTTCCCGGCGCTTTTGTTCCGCGTTGCGGATTTTTCAGCCGGTCCAGGTGCGTTCCCATCGAGTTCGACGACCAACGGGAGAACCCTTTATCTGCCGTTTACAGAGGCACCGCGGCGACGCCGTTTTACATTATCCGCGAAAACGGAATTCGCGAACGGAACCGGAAAATGCGTATTCATAGTCGTCGTATAAATTTGGAATAAAGGCTTGGAATTATTGCGGTGGAAATTCTGAGTAGGGTTATGTCTTCTTTTGGCGTTGGTAGATTGATAAATTTGACGAGTTATGAGTACAATAATATAATATAATTGTGTTGAGATTTACAGTAGGAGTTGTAATTAAGGAGAGCCAAGTAGAGGCTTCTTCTTTTAGGTAATAATTTTTTTTAAATTGAAAATAACCATAATCAATTTTGAGACGTCTGTAGAGCGTGTTGAAGATGTCTAAAGAACGTCTTAGAGACGTCTGAAGAACGTCTGGGAGACGACTAAAGCACACCTTGGTCCATAAAGCAGTATAATTCTAAGACGTTTCTATAACATTTTTAGGACGTTTCTAGGACGTTCATTGACCATTCAAGACGTCTTAAAAATATCCTGAATCTACCCCAGACGTCTCCAAGACGTTTTAAAGACGTCCTCTCGCCATCCGAGCTGTGACAATTGAAATCTTTAATCTTTGAACTCTTTGCATTTAAATGACCTCGTCGCGATTAATCGACCTTTAATCGAAACATTAACCCCTCGCCGTACTTTAACGAGTTAAACCTAAGCGCCAACCTAATTCAACAACGACCATCGACGCGACCCCGACAATACACGAGGCGCGTCCGATCGGCGCGAATCGAAATTTTGCACGTGGCAAAGAACAGCAATGATAATTGCCGGGTTCTCGCGTTCCATACATCGATCGGAACAGCGTCGCGATAAAACTCGCATATAAATGCAAATTGGACCGTCAAAGTCGTGGATCCGAATTGAAATTCCGACCGCGGCGCAACTTCGAAATCGGCCGGTTGGGAACGGAGTTTCGAAATTTCGATAAAAAAAATTCGTCGGGGGGCGCTTCGAGGCGCGACGAACGGGAAAATTCGGAACCGTTTCGCCGGCTTTTTTCTCGCTTCGCCCCGGCGTTGTAAAGCGGCGTTAATTTCCAAATATTCCGAGCGGTTGTTGGCCCGGGTGTAATTCCGCGGCGCGGGCATTTCTGCAGAGAGATGGAAACACACTGTACACTGCGGGGCCCGCCGCGTATGAACCGGAAAATATCTCGTTTGTGGCCGCGCGCTCTCTCGTCCGTAGAACGCTGTTAAAGCCTTTAATCAGCGTTATCGTCGCATTCCGTTCGCATTGTTCTGATCTTTCGCTTCGATTCGGACCTCGTTAACGCGGCCGGTCACGGTATAAAACTGCGCGGAACGTTGCCGTCCACGACGCGGAACACGCTGTTTCGTGCGGAAACGATACGCCGCGGACGAAGCGGACTTTGGAGACCGGAAACCAATCTCTTCGGAATATTTGGTAAATTTTACTTGGAAAAATTAACTTGATCTTTGCGTGTAGCATTTAAATATATTAAGTTGGTGCATATGAAATGTCCGATGTTTTAAGCGAATATATGAAACTGTACATATTTTTCCAAAAGCTGTCGATTTCATCAAAATACTCAAAAATAACCAACCAAAAAAACAACCTAATAATTTAATTTTACCCAACTCGAAATATAATAATTTTTAATTAGGGGCTATAAAATGTTGGTTATGTTAATGTTATATCAAGGGTTGAACCATGACAAGACAAAACGTGTTTCTCTCGCGGATTTTTAGCGCGTTATAGACTTAAAAATTGATTTTCCGTCGAAGCGGAGATTTTCGAAAAAAATATTGCAGAGAAGAAATCTTCTCGGGTTTCCTCGGTTGCGAGGTTCTAAACCAATTAGCGAGCCCGAATTCGCCGCGGAGGAGCGGAAAGACGCGCGAAGGTAATCTCGTCCGGCAAACAAGAAAACAATCGCGCGGACCGCGTCTAGTTCTCGTCCGCGGCTCGTAAATATTTACGAAATGCCGTAATAACCGGCGGGGCCTCTCCTTGGTCGCGCAAATTTTTCGCGTTTCCACGCCCCCGCGCGGTTTTCCCTCGCCGCTTGCCCATTTCCGCGACAATCTCGCGGAACTGGCAAAACTCAGCCGCGGAACTTTTTCGCTAAATTCAG
>NC_135780.1:12552431-12552837 GCF_028453695.1 Augochlora pura
GGTGGAGAGGGCGGCGTTGGTAAGCAGAAATTCGTGGGGCAGGTCCCAGGGGCGGGCCAATTTACGAGCGGGCTTACGTCCGCCCGGGGGAGAGACTCGAAAATGACTCGGGCCCGATCGCCCGTAAATTTCCGGGAAAGGGAAAACAAGCGCGGCCACCGCGCCGCGTCCGCTTATCAGTTTCCGGTCGCGTCTCGATTTCACCCCCGGGACACCGAACCCCTCCTCCCCCTTCCCCCAGGCTCTCGGCCGCGACGGCGTAAAACTTTTACGAGTGACCCTCTCGAACCAATCGGCGCGGCGCGACGCTCCTGACACGCGGAACGACTGACAAAAGAACCGTCTCTGTTACTCTCTCTCTCTCTTTCTCTCTCTATTTCTGAATCTGTCTATCTCTTTCTCCCAC
>NC_135780.1:12554375-12560647 GCF_028453695.1 Augochlora pura
CCCCCCCCCCCCCCCCAGCGGCCACGCACATTCGAATCAGCACCCCCTTTGTCCAATTACTCGAATTGATGCTGCGAATTTCGATTCACGAGTTTGTCAGGCTAATGGCAAGTTTCGATTTACGAGTTTGTTGCTACGAATTTGGATTTAGAAGTTTGTTGCTGCGAATTTGGATTCAAGAGTTTGTTGCTGCGAATTCGACGATTCAAATTCGTCAAACCAGGTTCGATAATTCGAACAGAAATTATTGTATTTATTTATTCGAATTATTACGGTTCGCGGACGACGACTTTCCGCGAAAAATCCGCGCTGAGAAATTTAACAAATTAAAATTTTTAATCCGCGCGGAGAAATTTAAGAAATTAAAATTTGATAAATTATTGGATCGGCAACTAAGCAATTGCGGATTCGAAACAAGAAGGAAAATTCAATTCTTTTGTAACGTAATAAAACTTCTTCTGTAATAAAAACGAAACTAAATAACTAATCGATACAATTTTCTTACTAAACTAAAGATAAAAGTTTGGACATTAAGAAAACAACTTAATTACTTTGAACGCGTTAATGTGCTAGGTTCGTCTATTAACAAAATCTATAATCACTTAATTGCCAAGCCAATAGCTCGAATTCGAAAGTAATAAATTGCTTTCGAAACTCGAAAGAAATAACGCGGCGTTCCCGTCGGACGAGGGGGGTGCGCCGAGCCGTTCAATTTCTCCGTAGACGTGTTCCGAGGCGGAGAGAAAAAAAAGCGTAGCCGGTGAAATAGTTGAAATTCAGGATCCGAGTCTCGCGGCGGCGACACAACGACCCGAAACGGTGTATTTCCTGTCGCGAAAGTTCCGCGGCCCGCGAATACCGCGCGGCACCGGCAAGAATTTCATTGCGGAAATTAATACCGAATATCCGGGCGCATACTGCAACAGTCAGCTCCATCCCCCCTTCTCCATTTCCCGCGGTCGTATTCGCTTTAAAGCTGATCCGTGTTTCCCGGCAACCGGCGCGCACCGAGCGCTTCCGAGCGGCGACGACGCTTTAACCCTTTCGCTACGTCGTCCGCCGAAGCACTGTCACCGAACGGAAGCACGCGCCAGAAATATTATTATTATTATTATTATTTATTAACGGGCTAGCAAGAGCCTTTTCTGTTAAATAATATAAATGATTTTGTGATTTAATGGCTATTGTTTAGAGATACTAATTATTTATACGTTACAAGAAAAATATTTCTCTTACGATCTAGGTTAACCCCTTGCACTATAATAACGAGTTAGACTCGCGACGAACATTTCTTACATAATTTAATAAACACGACCGCCAATTATTTCTATCAAATCGAAAGAAAATTTGAATCTTCCGTCATAAAAATTTGGGATCGACAGAAAATGAAAAATCCTCTTGTTCCGTCAATGAAATTATCGAGGACCCAAAAATGCTGACCAACGCAGTTCGAAAAGATCTCATAGTGCAAGGGGTTAAAATGCTTACGAAACGTGTTCAGAAATTTCGCGCACAAATCTAGGATAATTTTCGAACAACTGTCGACAAAAAGCTCACACCCATTGCGATCGATGAAACGCGTAAAATTTATAATGAAAATAAATTGACGCAGCTAAGGATATTTAGTACAAACGACGTGGCATTTTTATCACCGACCGGTTATTACAAGCGCGAAGGGTTAAAAGTCGAGCCGCCGTATTCCGATTTCCGTGGCGGCGCTTTCAATTTAAAAGTCCGCCCCGCACGGAAGACAAATATGATCGCTTCCATTCCATTTCGCTTACACGGGAGTTAAAAGGCGCTGCCAAATCGAGTTAGAGCCAAGTTAAATCAACTCCGGCTGCCGGCGAATTAACCTCCTTCGGGGGATCGTTTACATTATCATCTCTCTTCTTCGTCGCTCGTTAACCTCGGCGACGAACGCGGGCAACCGTCGAGCCTCCCTCTCCCCTCTCCCTCTCCTCTCTTTAGATCGGCGCTCGCCGATTCGTTTGGCAAACGCCGATCTTCCACGCTCTGTTTCGCCGAGTCGCTCGCATTCTCCGCTATCCCTCCGTGCTCTCCTGGCAACCCTTCGACGACGACCAAAGACTGTTTGCACGCCGCGCGAGCTTCGATCCGGATGGAAAATTAATTTATGTTCAAAGAGAGGACGCGTGGAGAGATTTCCTTTCGATTTCATCGCCGGCTGAAACCGACCATTCGAATTTCTCGGGCGCGACACCCGGCACCTTGGTTACTTTGACGATTGGAAATCTCATGATATAGCAATGATTCGCGCTTCCAGCTAATTATTTGAACTAATTATTAGATTTCGCCGGCGCCGCTGCAGACGAATCCGGATCTCGTACATTAGAATAATTTCGTCCGCGCCGCGTTTCGAAACCCTTTTCAATCTTTGAATTCGTGACAGTTCTATGAACTCTTCAAATTCGAATTCGTTATATTCGAATTCAGGTCGAATTCGTTATAATCGAATTCAGGTCGAATTCGTTATAATCGAATTCAGGTCGAATTCAGGTCGAATTCATCACTTTCGAACCCGTGTTCCCCCGAGTCCGTGCAGATAATCTCCATCAATTACGAACAAAGCTCCGCGAGTGGTCGACGGTGGAAGAAAACGTTTGGGATGATCGATCTCCCCACGCGCCTCGCGTGGCGCCAAGTTAATCGCTTTACCTCCGCCTTCGTCGACGGAATAATACGGCCAATTACAGCGTTAATATTACAGCGCAGCGAAAGCGAGCGCGGCGTGTAATCGAATTCCGCCAAGTCGCGATAGAATTTTTCGCATCCCGAGAATGGAAGTTGGCAACGACGCTAAATAACTGACGAGGATTCAAGGGTTTTTAGGGTTTTATAGGGGCAAGGGTTGGGAGGGAGGGAGGGTAGGGTTTTATAGGGCCGTGGAAGCTGGTGCCGCGATTCAAAGGGGACCAAGCACGCTCCGCTACAATTCCGCGAATTTATTTGAGCGGCGTCGCCTGTCCCGAGACCGCGGCGTTAAGCGTCGCGACGCTGCAAGCGCTTTCGCCGCTGCGTTCTACGAGCTGTCTCGATCTCAGTTCCCGTTACGCATCCGAAACGTTCCGATATTAAAAATACCCGAGCTAGGCAGCTAAGCTAAGTAGCTGGCGCGCGTTGTTTCGCGACGCGGTTTAAAGCTGTTCGAGAATTTTGCACAAGAATTTCATTGGATTTCAAATGAAATAAAATTGGTATATTTTTATTAATAGACAAATTTAACCACCGATTTTTATTATAAAGAATCCTATAAAATTACTATTCCCTTGTGACGTGTATATTCGTCGACATTATATTTTTCGATATTATTTAACGTTGTTTGACATTATGATAGCGTCATTTAACGTTATTTAATATTTATTGACGTTATTTAACGTTTCTTGACATTATGATAACGTCGTTTAACTGACAGGTTAATTACTTGCAAATCGAAATCAAATTAAACTTTCCTGTCATCAAAATCTAAAAATCGAAAAGAAATAAAGAAGATACGAGAAACAAAAATTGTCCGGTCCTGTTAAATAAAATATTAAGAATAAAGAAGTGTTAATCGACGCAGCGTGAAAGTAGTCGCAGTTCAAAGGGTTGATACAACCAGTTCGTTCACAATTGTTCGAACGCCGAACCGAGATTAATGGCGCGAACCGTGACCCGTTGTATATCCCGTCCGAATTTTCACGCGTATTTGCCGAAACTGATAATTATTTATGTCGTGTAAGCCCTAGCAAATTAATTTTAAACGACCGCCGGTTTCGCGTACACGCTGCAAACGGCGCCTCCGCGGATTAACGCAGCCCTCTCTCTAATTTATCTGCGGCCGCCGGTTTTCGCAAAAACAGGAACGGCGAACGAATAAAACGAAACCTTCCCCCCCTGTATAATATCGTTCGAGCAATTATTTCATTCAAATTCATCCTCTCTCTCTCTCTCTCTCTTTCTCTTTGCGCGCCGAATTTTACTCGGCTCTCCGTGCCGTCCTTATTCGATTTATTTCAATCTGATTATAATTACGCTCTGTATTACATCCGAACGGATCCAATTTTCAGTTTCTACGCCGCGTCATGCCGCCACATTTATTCCAGCTATATTCCCGTTGCCTCCTTTCTCCATCCTCCTCGTTAAATATTTAAAAAAAGAGAATGCCGTTTTTTGCCGAACCCGCGCAGTTGGAACGTCGATAGCTTTGGAAACTTTTTTTGCGAACGCGAATCGAAAAGGAGAACCGTACGGAAAAATACGTTTCCCGGTCCTCGATTCAATGGAGAAATATGTTTCTCTCTGAAAAAGCGGAGCGATGGACGGTGAACGAAATTGTTGAAACCGACGCGTTTCAACAATCGAAACGATATGGAATAATATTGTCTATTTAAGAAAAAGATGTGTTGCACGTGGTACGATGTATGGCAGTGGTTATTCAAAAATATGGTATAGTGTAATATTAACTTTTTAATTGTTCGTCGGATGGAGCGTTGGTTAGATGAATTATTAGTAGATAAATTAGACTGACCACCGTCGCGCCACGAAAATATGGAACAATATCAATTGTTTAATTATCCGCCGGATGAAGATTTAAGTTAGATGAATTATTAATAAATAAATTAGACTCACCGACGATGATTCCGGATCCGGCGTCCACGTTTCCGGGAACAACACGTTCGCAGGTGAACACGTCACAACAACACATGGCACAACGTCATCGCACGCGATGCAACATTTTTCCACGGCGGAACCGGCGACGCACTTTTGCGAAATTCTCACGCGTACCGAAGAGGACTCTCACGATCTACCGTGAGGCACCGTGGACGAGCCCCTCGCGATCGCCATTCCCACCGACACTGATCATCTTCCCTTTTCTCACCGTGCTTCGGCGAGGATAGAGTTTGCCGATGAACTGGAATAAACAATCGTCGAGCTCGTGAATTCGGGACCGAAATATTTACTCGACAATTTAATAGGTTCTGTGGACCGGTGCGCGAAATAAAAATATCGTTGATAAAATTTAAATTGTGAGTGCTATAATAAAATTATTGGAGAACGTGTGTGGTTGCTTTTGTCGCGAATGCTGGAAGTATGTGGTTCAGGAATTAACCCTTTGCACTCGATTTGTGAGTCAAGAGTGTATGGATCAAGAATTTATGAGTCAAGAGTGTATGAGTCAAGAGAGAATAGATCAAGAGTGCGTAAGCCAAAAGTATATGAGTCAAGAATATATGGATCAAGAGTTTATAAGTCAAGAGTATATGAATCAAGAGTATATGACTCAAGAATGTATGGATCAAGAGAGTATAATTCAAGAGTATATGAATCAAGAGTTTATGAGACAAGAGCTTATGAGTCAAGAGAGAATAGATCAAAAGAGTGTAAGCCAAAAGTATATGAGTCAAGAATATATAGATCAAGAATGTATAAGTCTAGAGTATATGAATCAAGAATGTAAGAGTCATGATTGTATGAGTCAAGAGCGTATGAATCAAGAGTATATGAATCAAAAGTGTATAAATCAAGAGTATTTGAATCACGGCCATACGAATCAAGAGTATATGAATGAAAACTGTATAACTCAAGAATCTATACCTCAGAAATATACAACACAAGTACATATAACTCACGAGTCCTTTATCCCTTAAAATAAAAATTCTATGTTATAAATTATAAAAGGTATTTTCGATTCACAGTTAACCCAGCTCCCGAGTGTTAAGGGTTACTATAAGGGCGTCTCGGGAGAGATAGCGACACGAGGTTCTGGCAGCCTCCCAGCTCGAATTATTCTACAAGCAACTATCTCTTGTATCCACCTCCGCGAGGTCTTGCGAAATTAAAGCAGGTGTCTACGAGCCACCGGGGACCGGTCACGGTATCGTCGAAAACTCTGCGCAGCCAAGGGGGGGGGGCGGTTAAAATGGCGGTCGCCGTACGTCAATCTCTGGCCGTGTTTTATTATGCATGTCCACCGGCCTTGAGGGGGTTCAATCGGCGAACGGGTCAAGGAGGAGAGTCGAGTTTTTCTTTGCGTTGGCCTCCGGAGGGGGGTTGAAGAGAGCGTCGAGTGCTTCTAAACTCGGATTCCCGCGCGAATCCGCCCGACTGTACTTTCCTTTCATCAAATTGTCCACAATATTTCCAAGCGCGGCGTTTCCCCCGTGAAAAAAAAAGAGCGCCGGGGCCACTCGGCCGAAACAAGCTTTAATTCAAAAGACATTTGAATACGAGCATCGCTTCACGGTCCGCCGATGGAATTCGAACGCGTC
>NC_135780.1:12560747-12566813 GCF_028453695.1 Augochlora pura
CTCTCTCTCTCTCTCTCTCTCTCTCTCTCTCTCTCTCTCTCTCTCTCACTCTCCGTCTATCTCGCTCGCACCGGTCCCCCACTATAGTGGGCGCGAAGCTAGGCGGCTGAATGGAACCATTGTGTTATTTGTTGCGAACTACGTGGACTGGATTTTGTAATGAAATTGCGTTTCGGGCTTTGGCCGCTTTGTGCTCGCCGTGGCAGCGGCGGGCTGCTCTCAGGGAAACCTGCTTTTCGGAGGGCGGAGGGGGGGAGGGGGCGTGGATTTTTAAGGGAAAGTTTGTAGTCGAGTTTGTAGGCCGTGAATGGGGAAAGTACTAATGGGCTGGAAACATGAAGCCATTCGGGGAAGATTCTGAGAAGAAAATTACGGGCATCCGTGTACGCGAGGAACAAGTCGGCTTCGCGCGGTTCCGATATAACCCTTCCACTCTCCCTTTGCGATTCTCCTCGATGGGGCTCGATTTGTGTTTCACGGGTCGGCGGGCTGTGATCGAAAGGAAAACGCGTCTCTCGCAGTTTTTTTTTCTTCTTTCTTTCTTGCTGTAATAAATGCGGCGGATGAACGAAACAGCTCGATCGCTTTGAAGGTTTCAGGGGATTTTTATACGAGTCGAGATCGAAGGGAAATGTTCGAGGATTAGTCAGACGAATTTGTTAGTAGAAATGCTGCGATTAGGTTGTCGATTTTATGCATTTATTATCGAAGCAACGAGGGTGTAATTTTAATTTAAAATAGCATAGAGCTCCAATTAACACTAGACATCTTAAAGACGTCCATTCTAAGTCTTAAAGTCCCAAGACGTCCCACAAAATACACCTTAAAAATGTCTCATAAAATATCTCATAATACAATTAATATAATATAAATATAACATAAAATATAGCTCAAAAACGTCTCGATTTCTAACACAGTACAATTCCCGATCCTATATAAGACAATGAGGACGTCTTCAGGACATCCTCATGCGATCCTGGTAGGTAGAAGAATGCAAGGTAAAAATGGAGGATCAGGTGTCAGAGAGCAGCCTCGAAAACCGAGAAGGTGGTGGCTCGTCAACAGGGGGTTGTTGACTTGGTGCGTGTGTCCTTTGAACGAGCCGGAGACCCGTAGACGACGAGTCGAGGAGGGTGGTAGTCGAGTGAAGGATGGCTGAGTGAAGAATCGAGGAATTGAGAGGGTCGGTGTGGCAAGTTGGATGACAGTCGAATAGAATGATTCGGGGACGCTGGAAGAAATTGGCGGCTGGAAGAAATTGGCACGTTCGAGCAGGCGGCCGACCGGCCGGGATAATTAACCCCTTCAATTATAACTACGAGGCGGAGTCGTGACGAACGTTTCGTACATAATTGAATAAATATAACAGCGAGTCGTTTCTATTAACCCTTTACACTGCAAAACTATAATAATTTTTCTTTCCTCTAATATTTCCATTTTAAATAAGAAAATTCATTCTATGCGTATGAAATATTGAGTCTCGGGACTCGTATAACAATTACAGTTTCAACAATGTTTAAAATCCAAGCTTCAGCGATATAAAAATAATTTATTAACGTGTTGCAAAAATTTTAATTAAATGCCGCAGAGTCGCCACTCGAGAGCAAAGGGTTAAATTGAAACAAAATTTCAGTCTTCAAAATTGGGAAATAAAAAGATGAAAAAAATGGAAATAAATGAAGAAAAATCGAGAAATAAAAATCAGAGATTATTAAGCAACAATACCAATCGACGCAGTTTCAAAAGAGATGGGGTTAAGGGTCGGCACCGCGGATGCTTTCTCCTCGTTCGTTTAATTAAGCACGGCTCTTTGTTCTTTCGTCCGGTTTCGAAAAAGGCGCGGTTAACCCCGTCCGCCATTTCCAAGTCGCCGTGTAAAAAGAAAAAGAAAAGGGAAGTCGCTCGCGTGGCCCGGGCATTGTTAATTAGCACTACGGCCGAGTAGGAACGGGGTCTCTGGCGCGGCGGTGGTCGCCGGTGGCGTGCGCGTAAGGGGCGGGAAATATTTGTAATTGTGTTCGAAACAATGAGCTCGAACGCGCTCGAATCGTCCGTGGGCCAAGCGCGCCCGTAATTAAGTTGCTCTTCGGGCCTCTCTATGGCCTTGTCCAAGTAATTCGAACGAATCGCCCCGTGAAATTTTCGAGCCGGCATTCTACACGTGCCCGGGAGTCGTTTAGTATTGAAACGCATAAATTATAAACCTCCGGGCCGGCGATTACCGGCGGCCACGTTCCTCCTCTGTCCGCGCGCGCCGCGCCGCTTATAATTCATCCGGCGTCGCAAAAATATATTAATACCTTTATTTCCCGCCGCGGCCTGTTAACTGCGTTATGGAGCCGTCGTCGTTAAGGAATTACGCGTTGGATTAGGTTGGCGCGTACGAAGCGTCGGATATTTAACCCTTTGCATCCTCCGAGGCACCGCTAAAATTGTTACGGTACATTCCAAAATAATTTTTATAGTATGAAAAATTAAATTTCGAAAATTATTAAAAATATAACTGTTGTTGCACGAATTACAAGATTCAATTTTATATGTATAATAAAACATTTCATATAAAATGGAAGTATGTCAGAAAAATTATTATAGAATTACAGTTAAAATGGCTTCGAGCGCAAAGGGTTAAGCGAATATATAAAACTATAGAAAGCTGTTGATTCGATCAAAATAAGCCCCGTTTGCTTTACCACACCTCGTTCATCTTCCGTTAACCCTTTGCACTCGAATGGTGACTCTCAGGCACCGCTGATATTGTTCTTTCACCTTTTTAAATAATTTTTATAGCTGCAATGTTTAGTTTTAGAAAAATTGTTAAATGTGGCACTGTTAGTACGAATCGCGAGAATTAATTTGGTATACAAAAAATACGGTTCGTCGCTTAAAATGAAAATGTTACAAGACAGAAAAATTATTTTAAATTTGGAGCTAAAATCGCTTCGAGTGCAAAGGGTTGAAATGGCTTCGAGTGCAAAGGGTTGAAGTGGCTTCGAGTGCAAAGGGTTAAAACTTACGCGACCGGCATCGTCGGTCTCGGAAACGATATCGTCGACTCGATAGTGTTGAAAAATAATGTATTCCTTGTTTAACAAATTTTCTCATTCTCTCTCATGATTCTCGTCGCGGCTTATGTTCGCGCCCGTTTTAATTGTTACCAGCAGGCCGATAAATCGTTCGCCGCGCCGTCCAATTTCCGTCGACGATGTCGCGCGGACCTCTTACTCCCGATCGTTGAGTTTCATTGCTTGTACGAAGGGGGAGACAGAGAGAGAGAGAGAGAGAGAGAGAGACTATTTGCAAATTGTTCTCGCGGGGGGACAAGACTGCGAATAAAAGGGGAGCCACGCGACGACGCGTTCTCGCGCGGCGGTCTGCTGGCCGCGCCGAGCAAATTAATTTACAAGCTCGGCCAGCATAAATTACCAACGCGCTCTAGTTTATTTAGAAGTTCGCGCCGGCATAAATTCTATTTTACAAGTTTACCCGCGAGCTTATACCGCGAAGAGAGAGAGAGAGAGAGAGAGAGAGAAGATTACCGGAAATTCTCCCTGAGAAAAGAAAAAACGTCGGGCCCGGTAAATCATTAGGGCGCGTTTATCCGTTAATTATCGGTATCGACAGGCGGTCTAATACACCGTTTCGCATAATATGAAAATTACAGTTCGCCGGAATCAAGGGGGTGTGGGGTGGTTCGCGTGCGCGCGGCCGGTTCAACCGCGGGACGCAGGTGCGAATGGAACCGCGTTTATTAATTGATTAAAATCGCGCGCGTCGACGAGCGCGCGCGCTCGGCTTTTCGGCCGGCCATGGGGGTCGCCGCGAAATCCCCGTGACCGTACACCACGGCCGTTCACCGTGGCCAAAGACGTTATTAATTCGGCGTCGATTCGCCGGACAACTCGCGAGCGACCCGCTTATTACCGGGGCCAACCCCCACCCCGCCCCGCCCCGTTCAATTAATTAATTCGACCGGCGGACAGTTGTAACCCGCGCGAAAACTCTCCGATGCCCGACCGCAATACGGTTCGATGCGCGCCGCTCGGCGGCTGTTATTGTCCAGAAATTCGCGGCAGCGGCGCCCGGCGCCCCGGCCCGGGATATTAAAATGCCACGGTCCGTTTCCCGCCGCGAATGCAAAGCCAACGCGCGCGTGTGCTGCCAACGAAAACCTGCAACGTCCAACGAAATCGTCGCTCGATCGAGTCCCATTGCGAAACGGGAGACGCGGCTGTCGGATACAAGGGGTGGCTCGGTTAATAGTGCGATAGTTTTTTAGGTTTTTGAAGCTTGAAAAATTTTTGAGGCGAGGATCAATTAGGGGGGGTTAAAGTGGAGATTTTAGACTTTTTAATGGGCTGTGTCGCGTTGTTGTGCGATTTTTTTTAAGGGAGTTGTGGTGAATCGAGTGTAAAGGAATTTGTAATATTGTCGAGAGGGTGGAGCCATCGCTTCTTCTGCGATTTTTGAACTTCGTTAAATTTTTGTGGCTAGAATCAATTACGGTGAGTTAAAGTAGACACTTCTGCCTTTGAAATAAGCTAAGTGCTATTGTTGTACGATTTTTTTTGAAGAAATGGCGATAAATCTAGTCTACAGAACTTGTAACATTGTCAAAAGGGTGGAAACCATCGCTTATCCTGAGATTTTCGAACTTCATTAAATTTTTATAGCTAAAATCAATTAGGGTGAGTTAAAGTAGACACTTCAGCCTTTAAAATAAGCTAAGTGGCATTGACATACGATTTTTTTTAAAGAAATAGCGATAAATCTACTCTACAGAGCTTGTAACATTGTCAAAAGGGTGGAAACCATCGCTTTTCCTGGGATTTTTGAACTTCATTAAATTTTTATAGCTAAAATCAATTAGGGTGAGTTAAAGTAGACACTTCAGCCTGTAAAATAAGCTAAGTGGCATTGTCGTACGTTTTTTTTTAAAGAAATGGCGATAAATCTACTCTGCAGAACTTGTAACATTGTCAAAAGGGTGGAAACCATCGCTTTTCCTACGATTTTTGAAAGTTGTATATTTTTTATAGGTAAAATCAATTAGCATGGGTTAAAGTAGAAATTACAACCTTTCAAATGAGCTAAGTGGCATTGTCGTACGATTTTTTTTTTTAAAGTGACGATAAATCTAGTCTACAGAACTTGTAACATTGTCAAAAGGGTGGAAAACATCGCTTTTCCTGTGATTTTTGAACTTCCTTAAATTTCTATAGCTAAAATCAATTAGGGTGACTTAAAGCAGAGATTTTTCTCTTTGAAATAAGCTAAAGTACATTCCTATACAATATTCTTTTAACCAAGTTTCGGATTAACCTTGACAATTCCTCCTGACACGTTGTCGTAATGCAAGAGGTTTAAAACAGCGTCCCTCATAAAACGCATTAAAAAGTCGCTTTGTTCCTCGCATTTTCGCGAAGAAAAACAAGATCCGAGAAAGATGTTCCGAAGAATTTTTTCGCGGGTCTTTCTTCTCTCCGGCGCATATTTATACGACGGTAAATAAAAGCGACGGTCTGAAACGGTTCGAGCGGAAAAGTGCGAGCTAGTAATGTGGGAACGAACTCCTGGCGGCGAGAATAAAAACCGTGAAGATATTATTATGGACTCGCCTTTATCCTTCGCCGTCCGCGAGTTTCGGTGGCCGGTCACAGAAGTGGCTACTATTACCACGGCGATACCGTTCCCGATATCGGAGATGTAAAAAGTTTATCCGCGGGACTGTTTAAGAACCGAGAGGGATTCGCGGAAACGTATCGGTCGTCGCGGAACGCTTTTCCGCTTTTCGCGCGATGTTACAACAAACGTCGTTGCATTTCTCAATTCGCCGTTTTCTTTTTTGTTCCTCGAAAATAGGTTGTCGAATTTACGGGTTGTTGTTCGCCGCGAACTTTTTAGACCCCCTCTGCTGTTATGTTAAAAACAATATTGATGTTTCTGTTGCGCGATGCACTTTGTTCCACGGTGTACGGGCGTCGACGTCAGCCGCGGAAATTTCGAATTTTTTCGAGTTGTTCAACATTTGATTTATTCGCAATTTTATTTCCCCGTTAACGATTATTT
>NC_135780.1:12566913-12595674 GCF_028453695.1 Augochlora pura
GAATGTGCAGGGGGTGCGCGGGTTTTTCGAGCCAGCCCTGTTCTTACATCATCCCCCTTTATCAGCCACCCCCGGTCGCGGCCTCTTACGTCATCGGCAGCAGCCGAGGCGCATCCTTTTTCTTTCTGAATGGAGTCACCGGGAAAGAACGACGGCTGCTGCTACTGCTACAGCCACTGCTGCTGCTGCTGCTACTTACTGCTGCTACTGCCCGGAACCACCCTCGAAAACTCGACGGTTAGGTCCGATTACGTGGGGATATATAATTTCCGTCAAACTTCGCGTAGAATACGTGACAACGGAAAACAGCAGGACGATCGTGGACTGAATTTATGCGGGGCTACTTTTCCGCCGCGGCGGCTTTTACCAAAATTTCTCCACGTTCCTCCACCTATCCTCCATTATTCACGTTGCAAAATATTTTGGTTCGGCCGGATCTTTCGACGAGAAACAAAAATTGAAAAATTCTTGGCAACAATTGCTAGAGTTAAATAGAGATAGGGTGGAATGGAAATAGAGCGGAATAAGAATGGAGCTGAATAGAAATAGAGTTAAATAGGAATAGAGTTGAATAGAAATAGAGTTAAATAAAAATAGAGTCGAATAGAAATAGAATTAAATGGAGATAGATTTAAATAGAAATAAAGTTAAATAGAAATAGAATTCGACAGAAATGGAGTTAAATAAAAATAGAATTAAAGAGAAATAGATTTAAATAGAAGAAAAATTAAATAGAAATAGAATTCAACAGAAATGGAGTAAAAATAAAAATAGAATTAGGTAGAAATAGAGTTAAATAAAAATAGAGTTGAATAAAAATTGGATGAAATAAAAATAGAGTTGAATAAAAATTGAATTAAATAAAAATAGATCATTCCCCATAAAAATTCGCATTAACAACCCCCTAACAACAAAGAAAAAAATTTCTCATAATTCAATCGAACGCACTATAAATGAACAAAACTGCAACGAGATTTCCAATATATCCATGACATAACTTTAACAAAACCTAATGATTTCCGGCAGAAACGTATAAAATCGTCCGCTGCCTCCCCTTAAAGTGGAACTGTCGCACAACTTCCACGGCGGATCCAATAACGCGCTCCTCCATTCCGATGCCAAATACATCAGGGCCGGGGGGTTTTTTACACTTTCAGAAACAGAAAATTTCCAAGGATTAATGGCCGGCGATAAATCCAAGGCCGCCGGGATAATTCACGAGGCGATTATTTGAATATTTTTCCAAGGCTCGCTCCTTTTCTCAGGGGAGGCCAATTTGAGAAACTGTGCATCACTGGAGGGGGCGCGGCGCTGGAAATTTATATTGTCTCCGCGCTCTGCGTCTTTTCGAGAGCTCATACATATTCGAGCCGCGTCGGATCAACGCTCCGCGGCCTAAAAATTTCTTTGGGATATCCCCCGCGCGGGCGACCGACGCCGAAAACGGGCCACCGGGATCGTCTATCCGACCGCCGACATAAACATCTTTTATTGGGAAACTTTCGTCCGACCGCATCCGCGCAAATACTTATCCGGTTGCAATTTCGAGCCGCCGTTCCGGCCAATCGGGCGGAACCTCTACCGGGTGGTCCCGCGACAATTGCTCCGACAAACATCTTTCTATTAATAAAATAGAATTGTTAAATAAGAAGACTCCGTCGGCAAAGTTTTAGATTTAATTGAAGACTCCATTGCAAAGTCTTAGATTTAAGTGAAGAGTCGATTTTAACAGGGGTGGATGTACCATGTTTTAACCCTTTACAGTACGATATACTTCATAATTGCGTTGATTAACCTTTAGTTGTTACTAATAAATTTCTATTTGCTAATGATCCATTTATTTTAAAGCATTAATAAATAAACAAATTATTCTATGTTGGTAAATGGCAACCCTTATTTCTATGTTTAAATATTAATATTAAATTGCGCACGTCAAAGAGGTATACTCTACTAAGAACGTCCAGTATATCACAGTAATATATTTAAATGGCGACGATATTGAACAGATTACCTGTGAAAGAAACTAACAGGGAATTTTATACGAGGACCGACCGGACCGCTATTATCGGCCAAAGTAAAACGAGACGCAGGCTCGATAAAAATTGCAAATCATACGGAATATAACGCCAAGGGGATATTCTATAATGCAGAGGAGGCATTAATAGTTCGGCCGCAATGCTGGCGGCACAAACGCGCTCTCTACTTTCCCATTTCCGAAAAATTGCATTCGGCGAACACCTTTTACCTCGATTTTCGGGACGCTCTCTCCCTCTCTCTCTCTCCCTCTCTCTCTATCTATCTATCTATCTCCTTCTCTCTCTTACTCGGCAGATGCACTTCCGTTGCACAGGGGATGCGCCGCGGGGGGTGAGTTCTTTCCTCGAGAAATTTGAGCGCCGCGACGGCAGATATAACCGCGATAGAAGAGCGAGAATAACTCGAGGGCGAGCGGTAGGGGAGGGGTGGGGAGGGGAATAAATTTTTCGCGGAGAGTCCCGGAGTAAATATGCCCGGGCCCATGTATCACGGTAATGTACGCCCAAACACCCCTGCCCCCCTCTGCATGTGCAGTCGTACATGGCGTGTTGTACGAGAGAACCCGTCGAGTATGACACCCGGCCGCGTTGCGCCTAACGAGATCATTCTGTCACCAGAATTTTGCTTTATCGCGACGGCGATCGCGTGACGGTATTTCTTTGATATAACTGTCCGGTGGTTGTCCGATAGCTAACATTAATAATCTGTGAGAGAGGATATGGAAAATCGTCGGGTGTTTTAATGTTTCTTATGTTATTTGGAACGTTGCTATAATAATTTTTAATTTTGCTGGAATTTTAGTAGAATGTTAGGGTTTTAATAGAATATTTTTTAGTTTGGTGAAATAGTTGTATTCTTTGGAACGTTGTTATAATTATTTTTAAATTCGTTAGAATTTTAGTAGAACGTTAGGGTTTTAATAGAATATTTTTTAGTTTGGTAGAATAGTTGTAGGATATTTTCTGTACTCATTAATATTTCCTATATTCGTTGAAATTTTTCTCGTATATTTTCTATATATCTTAAAATGTTTTAAAAATATTTCTGACAATTATTAGAATATTTTTAGAATATTTCTCAGATTTATTTCTGTCCTACTTGTACATTTTCTATATTAATTAAAATTAACATTTTCCAGTTCCTTAAAATTTCTCTACAATATTTTATATATATTATACCTATTTCACTTTATTATATCTTAATAATAATTAATTACTAACAATGAATCCTCAGTGAAATTGATCGCTAAAAATTGAAAAATTGTGTTGATATTTATAAGGGTTGTTGTCACCCAAGAGACAATTTATTTTTAATTAATTATCAAGCGATGGAATTAAACTATCGTTTATGGTAAAAACATTCCACCTATCTAGGTATAAATTCCGATCCTAGGGACACGAGAGTGTAGTGATTTACAGAGATCTGTCTTACCTTCTGGTTTCCTCGTAACCGATGCACGGCTATCAGCCGACAACTCGATCGATACTTCTCTTTATCGACCTCTCCGTCCCTCGAAAATTATTCTACACCGCTTCCGATTCACTTATAATTATTTTAAATACAAAATTAAAAAACCGAAGTGACGCTAAAGGCACTAAAAATTAAAAAACAGAAGTGAAAACGAGGAGAACAACTTTACCGACTTCGTCAGCAGTTTCACGCGAATCGTTCTAGATGGAGGCAGTAGGACTAAATTTCCGCTAAAATTCAAACGTTCATTATTTACAACTAGTTTACTACTTCAGAATAAATAAATATATATATAATAAAAATAGCTAAAAGAAAGGAGTGATCAGAGAAACAGTATGTGAAATAATTAGTTCTGAAATAGATGAAATAAATGGAAATACAGGTTCGAAGATTGAAATAATTATCTGAAATCAATGCGGACAGAAATGGAGAGGAAGGGTTAATTCAACGGCGTTCGAACGGGAACAAAGGACGGTAATTTTCCAAATGGCCGGGAAACTGGTACGTGGCCACGGGTTTTCCACGGGACAATGGGAACAATCCTCCGGAAGTCGACTCACGTCTGCGTAATATGGATATCGTATATTATATAAAACATCATTGTTAGAACGTACAATATCGTAGATCGCATTGGCTCGCCGATTCCACTCGGCTTAACCACGATTTTTCTCGCTCGTTTTTCTCCCGGGCGTTTCACGCAACAGGTGTGTACGAGGCGAGCCGTTCCCGCGGGATCTATCGCCGGGAAGGCAAACAATTAATTCGGCTGCTCGCCGCTAACTCGCGAGCAAATTTCATTTCTCTCTCTCTTCCTTTCTCTCAATTTCTCACTCTTTCTCTATGTCTTTCTCTATTTCTTTCTCACGCTTTCTCACTCGCTTTCTTTCAATATTGCACACTGATTCGATCGACAGCGCGGAGGCACGAGCGGAACAAGAGACTCGCGTAAACGGACAGAGATCCGGCAATTTCTCGATCGGATCAGAAATCGAATTAGAGATCACAGCTGTCGAGGACCGTCTCCTAAATCTCGAGAAAATGGCTTCCCCGTCTTGTTCGTATTGTCCCTTATCGACGGCGGAATTCGCAGCAGCCGAGACTGGAATAAATATTTATATCGAGCTCCGCCGGACCTCCTTGTTCATCGCGCGAAAGCGGAATACCGCGGATCCGCTCGCACCCGTTAAATATCACATTGTACGGCTTCCTCGCAAGAGACTAGCTTAGGGTAATTTTTCATTCGCGGCGAGACCGTCTCGCCGGATCGTTCCTCGCATCTCTATTGGTACGCTTGCGTCGAGACGCTGCTGCGCGCGGATTCAACCCTTTGCAGTCGGAGCAATTTTAAATGGAAATCTAAAACATTTGTTTAGGCTTGTAGCGTTGCCATTTTATATTATTTGGAGCATTTTATAAATTATGCAATTGCGTTTTGTGACTCGTGCGACAGTTAACAAGAGAAACAATTTTCTGAATATAAAGAGATATGATAAAAATTATTTTTTACAGCCTTAAAGCCGCCTTATACATTATGTAATTGCGTTTTGTGACTCGTGCAACAGTTAACAAGAGAAACAATTTTCTAAATATAAAGAGATATGATAAAAATTATTTTGTTATAGTATCAAAGCCGCCTCTCGACCGCAAAGGGTTGACTCGTCGCGGTGTCTGCTCGAAGAAGCTGGTCCGCGAAGCTCGTCGCGGGAATTCTCCTTGGTCGGGGAAGAATCCTGCAGTCCGTCGTCCGTCCTCGGGACAGTCCTCGGTGCGAGAACACTGGGATGGTGTGCTGGAACGTCGAACGAGAGACGCTCGGCTCGTGGAAAAATTGCCGAGCCGGCGAGCGCCGCTTCTCGATCGAGCATACCGCCGGCGCTCGAACAAGTTAGTTAGGCTAATCTGTTATGTACAAATACCGTCGCTCTATCTCCCTATGTACAATCTATATATACCACGAACCTCTCGGCGAAGAAGCTCCGCAAGAAGAAGGTTCTCGCGATCGACTGTCCTATAAATACGGTCACCGGATTATCTTAATCGACGAATTAAAGCCTGTTGATCCGCAGGATCGACGGATCGCGGATCCGCGTCTCGCTCGCGAAGAGGACGCGGGTTTGCCGCGCAGCTCGGAAAATGTTTGCGGAGCGTTTACTCGCGCCGTAACAAGACCAACGTAGAAAACGTGACCGCGAACGGAATAACAAAACCGGCGAGAGACGAAGCGGAACGTCTGAATCACGCGTTGGCTTGGCGGCGAGGGGCGTCCCCGGATCCAAGATCGATCGATCGAATCGATCGTCGGCCCCGTTTACTCCGGCTCTCTCTCTCTCTCCTCCCCGTCTGAGCGGGCGAGCGTCGGCCGACGAAGACGGCTGCTCATCATCTGTGCGGACAATTGGCCACGTGGGGGAACAGATGGCAGTGGATCGACCTGAATCTGTAATCAGAAAATATCGACGCGGCCGTGATCACCAACGAGCCTCCTCTAGACGGAACTTAAAGTCGGTGATGCTTATGGCGATGTTTGTTACGGGAATTCATGCGAACGTCGTGCGGGGAACGGGGATCTTGAATTGTGCGGCTATCGAGGTGATTTAGCCTGGTGGAGAGAAATAGGGAGAGAGAGAAAGATGGACGTCACTGCGACAGGAAGAGAATTTTGGAATGCTGAAATGTTGAAATGTTTAAATGTGATGATGAAGGAATGTTTGATATTCCAATGTTGTAATGTAGGAATGACTAGAGGTAAAGTGTGGTTATGTAAAAATGTTTGAACGTCGATATATTGAAATATAAAAATATTGAAATGTAGGAATGTTGGAATGCTGGAATGTTGGAATGCTGGAATGCTGGAATGTTGAAATGTTTAAATGTGATCATAAAGGAATGTTTGATTTTCGAATGTTGTAATGTAGGAATAGCTAGAGGTAAAGTGTGGTTATGTAAAAATGTTTGAACGACGATATATCGAAATATAAAAATATGGAAATGTAGGAATGTTGGAATGCTGGAATGTTGGAATGTAGGAATGCTGAAATGAAGAATATTGGAAGGCTGAAATGTTGAAATGTTTAAATGTGATGATAAAGGAATGTTTGATATTCGAATGTTGTAATGTAGGAATGGCTGGAGGTAAAGTGTGGTTATGTAAAAATGTTTAAACGTCGATATATTGAAATATAAAAATATTGAAATGTAGGAATGCTGGAATGCTGGAATGCTGGAATGTTGGAATGTAGGAATGCTGAAATGTGTTAATGTAGAGACGTTTGAACATCGACACATTGAAATATAGAAATACTGGAATCATGCAATGCTCAAATAAAAAATGTTCAAACTATGAACTACTGTAATAAAGAAATTTTTTAACGTCGAAATATCAAAGCATAGAAACAATATAATATTAAAATGTTGTAATACTGAAATGTAGAACGTTAGTACTTGTAACTATATAATATAGAAAAATATTTGAACGACCGCATATTAAAATATAGACATACTAAAATGCTAAAAAAACGTATATAACATCGATATTTTGAAATATTATAACAAGTACACTAACTACTTTATTTTAACAGAAACTAACTACTTAGAAGAATTAAAATACCATAGCATTAAAATACCACCAAAATAGCACTAAATAGTTTAAATAGAATTAAAATACCATAGCATTAAAATAGCACCAAAATAGCACTAAATAGCTTAAATAGAATTAAAATACCATAGCATTAAAATAGCACTAAATAGCACTGAAATATGCAACTACTAAAACATAAAACTATCTCAACCCTCGCCCAGAAAACATAGCAGTACCAACCATTAAAAATTGAAGCAAGAAGCAAGGTTATTGCCGCGATAAAATACTTGATACACGAGCATAAATAAAGCAACTGCGAGTAGCCGCATCTAACTCGGGTCATCCGAAGCGCAAGGAAGATTCGAACGCGAAACAGCCAATAACAAAAAAAGCAATTCCGCGGTGACCAACATCCCGAACTCCCGTCACGTGTTCCATCGGAGAAAGGGAGGGGGGGAGGACTCCTCCGGCCGTTCGTAAAACTGCAACAACGCTCAAATATTTAACGAAGGAAGACGCCTCATCGATAATTCCCGAAGAAGCGGCTTTCTACTTCGCTCGAGACGGCACACGGCAACTTTTCTCCTCGTTGATAGTCATAGAAACTTCACTTATCTCTCTGGAATCGCGACAGATCGCGAACGGCGATATTTTCCAGAGAACGGTAGAGAAACGGAGTGCTCTTATGGAATTGCTGCAATTTGTGATTACAATTCCTCTGCGAACGTTCGATTCGTCGATGGATAATCCGGTTGCTTGTTGCGATGTTTCAATAATTTTTTAAGACAAGATTAAAGGATTCCGGAGTTAGTTAACCCCTTGCTCTATGATAACTATAATAACTCGTGGCGAAGATTTCATGAGAGATCTACTAAATACGAGAATATTATTAATTACTTCTGAATCGAAATAAAATTGAATTCTTCTGTAATCGAAGGAACAAAAATTGTCTGGTCGTTTTATTAAAAATATTAAGGATAAATAAGCGCTGATCAATGCACTAAAATTAAAATGTTATTTGCTTCGATTTTAGAGCACTTTATATCGTAATATTAATAGAAGATCAAGGATGACGAGTGCTCTAAAACCGAAGCAAATAGCGCTTCAATTAGCTCCAGAATCCTTGATCTTCTATTAACATTATAATATAATATAAAGTGCTCTAAAATCGAAGCAAATAGCATTTTAATTACCCCCAGAATCCTCAATATTTTTACAGAAAAATTATTCGAGCGTCGCAACAAATAACCAAATTATCCATCGACGAATTAAACGTCTGTAAAAAAAATTACAACTGTCCGGAAAAGAATTGTAATCGTCTAAAAAGATTGTAATTTACCGAAAAAATTCCAATGATCCGAAAACGTCTTCTCCATGGGAGAATCGAAGATGATCATCGGAGACGATAATGTCAAAGAAGATGTTCCCGGTGGTTTTCGTCCCCGTTGCAGAAAATTCTCGGAAACGGGTCGCGCGAGCGTGCGCAACCGGTGATTAGAATAAAGCACGAATTAAACCGGCGTTTCGTTATTACCTCCCGACAAACCGCGCCGCTTCTTTCCGTTCGTTTTCTCGCGCGGTCCCTATGTGTGCATCGCCGTCGTCTAGCCCGGCCACCAAGCTCCGGCCAATTATACAAGCAATTGAAGCGTTTACGGTGGAACGCCGCGCGCGAGGGAAGACGCGAAGCGGGTCAAAGAAACGGGAAAATGATACGAGAAACCTGACGAAGAACGCGACGAGGGAGAGGGAGGGGGAGAGGAGAGGTTATTCTGTTACGTGAGGCAGCTAATTACTCCTTTTAAGCCGCGGCCACGGCCGATTGTAAAACTGACGGATGGGTCCCGTGGGATTGAGGAAGTCCGCGGACTTCTTCGATGAAGATACCGGCACCGTGGACCGTGCATCGTGCTCGCAAGACTAGAGATCATCGTGGAAAATGGAAATCGTATTTCGCGTTGAGATTTCTTTCTCTGGAGGACGTGTTTGCGGGTTTCGGGAATTTCTGGCATATTTTTAGCAATTTTTCTGCTTTTATATTGGTTGATTTAAATGTTTACTTCAGAATGTTATTAACGGAGAAAGTGTAGATATTATTGATTTATAGAGAACATGATTTCTTGCCCGGTGAACTAGCTATAGATTTTTATCTTCGCAGTTATAGTAGTTATAATTAATTAATGATGAGATTTCTTTGAATTGTTAGTTGGAAGTAATTATTGGTTGGAAGTAATTATTAGTTGAAAGTAATTATTAGTTTGCAGTAATTATTAATTGAAAGTAATTGTTAGTTTGCAATAATTGTTAGTCATAATATCCCTTGGATTACATTAATAAATATACAATTATTAATTCTCTCTTTCAATCGACGATTGATTTCATCAGTTTCAATAAAACAATCGTGACGAGTGACGATGTTAAAATTTCGTGCAGTTTAGCTATTATATTATTGATTATTAACTAAGAAATTAATTACTAAAATATCGAGAGGATGACACAGATAGAAATAAAACGCATGCAAAGGAAACATTCGACGATTTCGATAACTCACCGCTTGGGATCGTCCTTCATGTCGAAGCCGTCGATCTCCAGGATGTTCCACTCGTCCCTCGGACCCTTCGAGTAACTGAAGGAGACCTGCAATATTAATTGAAAAACTGAAATGAACAGATTGTATAAAAAGGAAAATTTGAATGAATGGAAATTTTCGATCGAAAGGAAAACTTTCAATGAAGTAGAAATCTTAAATGGAAAGCTGATCGAATAAAACGAAAATCGTGAATGAAATAAAAATTGTGAATGAAATAAAAATCGTGAATGAAATAAAAATCGCGAATGAAATAAAAATCGTGAATAAACTAGAAATCTGGAATGAAATAAAAATCTCGAGTGTAACGAAAATTAAGAATAAAAGGGAACGTTTGAACGAAAGGAAAATCTCGAATGAAATAAAAATCTCGACTGAAAGAAAAATCAAGAATAAAATGAAAAGTTCTCCAATGAAATAAAAATCAAGAATAAAATAAAAATCTCGACTGAAAGAAAAATCAGGAATAAAATGAGAAGTTCCCCAGTGAGATAAAAATCTCAAACGAAACGAAAGTTCCTCAATGAAATAAAAATCTCGAACGAAACGAAAGCCTCGAATAAAAATCCCTTCGCTCGAAGTTCGAGCGAATTCGTTCGGCAGGATTTCAGATCGGGCGAACGCAAGCAGTGCTCGGTTCGCGCCTCGCAGCTCGCGTGAAACGCGAGACGAAACACGCGCGATCAAGTTCTGCCCACGACCGTAACGAAAATATTTGTTCAGCGAGCGTTATTCGCGATACGATCGCCCGTTCGGCCGATGGAAAATTTCGCTTTCGCTAGAGAGTCGCTTGCGCTCGCGTCAAGCCGCCGTTGTACTCTCGTGTCCCCGCAATTCCGCGTCGTCGTATCGTTTCTCTTCGGCCCGCGAACAACGGCGAAAATAATTGCTCGGCAACATGTTAAGGATAAATTGCCTTCGATCGGGCCACGCGATACCGGTCGCGACCACGGCGCTGCTCATTTTCTGCCCGAGATCCAGCGCACGCCCTTTTCCGCCTGCAAATTATCTCCTCCACCCAGCGCGCGCGTTTAATTTTAGGTTGCCATTCCGGCTCGGTTTTTAATCTTGCACCGCGGTTAGCAATGTTTTCCGGGACCTCTTCCGGAGCTTCTTCCGCGTCCTCTATTTTTTAAATAAATTATTTTACACTTATCTTCTGTAATTATTCAACGCGGAGGACACAGTGAGTTAGTCGAAATGAACGATCCTATATTTTTTTTAAATAAGATATCTCCATGTGAATAAAATTAAAAGATTGTTCTTAATAATTCTATAATATTAAAAGACGAGATGAAATTATTTATATATGAGCAACGTGGGAATTTAAGCGATAATGTATTTTATATCATCGAAGACAAAAACATTACAAAATCGAAGCTTCGTTTGTGAGATTTCGCCATATTGTTGCAACATCTCCATCGATTTCTCTGATTTCTCACGTCTCCTTTGTCGCCTTTATTTCCTGTCTGTTCGAGCAGCGAAACGACGGTTCGAAGGAATTGTACTAGGACGGAATACATACTACGGAATGTGCAAGGACGACAGATGGAATCGGACAGCGCGTCGGCAATTGATAATTCCCGGGCGATAAAATATATGAAACGGAGGAGGGCGATAATGGCGGGCACCTGGTGTGGCCCGGGAGGATCACGCGAGGAATAAATGGTCACCTGGTTTTCTTCATGAGTCAGTCGGGCCCGGCGGCAATTCCCGAACAACGGACGCGAACGGCCACGAATTAAATAATGGCCATTGTGTCGCCGTGAAGGAAAGCAGCCGCCCGGTGAATCACCGCGGAGATTATTCTATTACCCGCGATTAGACTTCACACTGCGACCCGTACGATCTTAATTCAACCCCCCTTCTCCTCGGCGCCGCAATCCTCCGCCCTACCTCTCTCCCTTTGGTAATTTTTTTTAATCTCCCGTACCGGATCAATTAATCATTGGCTCGGAGAACGCGGTCGAGATTGGAGCCGGTTGCCGCGAAACAAAAGGCGTGGAACTAGATCCGCGGGGAGATCAATGAGTTCTGACGAAAGAGATCATAGTGCACGGGGTTGATGCATTAATTGCTATGGCGAATGGTTACCGTAGAAAATCGGTACGGTTTAGTTATTGATAAATAGTTCTAAAAGGTGGCAGCTGCTTTCGAAACCCTCGTGCACCTTTACGAAGCTTGATTTATTATTTAATTATTTTCTAGTTACGCTTTACTAGATAAAATAAATAACAGCATTATAAAAGCCAAAAATTTGGTATAAAACCAAAGATTTGGCATAAATTGCTAATAACTTAGCATGAAAGTGAAAAATTTAAAATATGATTTTCTATCATCTTAAAATCGACGATCGATTCTTGAAAATTACTTTGAAATACTGACGAAGGGTCACAGTAATTTAATCAATAACGCAACATTTATTATCCCGAAAAACCGCGCGGACCACCCTTGGAATTCGGCGCAAATTGGCTCGGAGGGAAACGTCGTAAAAACGGACACCGGTCACGCGGCATCGGTACAGGTGTCGTTCGCGTGATTGGAATATCGTCGTCCACCGACCTGTTCGGCGAACGTGTCCTTGTTGAGAAACTTCATCGGCTCCAGATGGGAATGGAACTGCTCGACGACCGTCAGCTGCTTCTTCAGTAGGTACTCGATAATATAGCCCATCGTCACGTCGTCGGGCAACCTAATTCTGTCGCCCACCGTGATGAACTTTCCGCCTCTGGAAGGAAAAGCAAACAATCGTTACTCGCGTCGTCGCCGGCCCGCTGAACCACCGCGGCGATTCCGTCCGCTCGATTCGCGCCGGCTGGGCAGGAAGCTGTCTGTCCAAACAAACTGCATAATTAAAACCAGTGAAACACGAGCGGAGCCGTTCGCGCCATCGATCATTTTCTCCGATCTCTCTGCACGGTTTTTAGTTAATTTATCATCGTTATTCTTGATACTTCCGGTTAGTTAAATGCTTGTGTACTGAGTTGAATATGTGTGGTGTTTGTGGAGAGAGTTCGAAAAGTTATAATTAAGAAATTAAGGATAGTTGAGGTGATTTGAAGTAAGTTTTTCCTTTAGAAAATTGTTCTATGGGGTATCGTTTCTGAGTTATTAAGGAAAAACGGTGACCAATGAGAGGCGACGGAGGTTAGCGACGGAGGGGAGTTCGAAAGGTTAGTATTGAGAAATTAAGGGTAGCCGAGAAGATTTAAAGTAAGTTTTTCGAAAAGTTATAATTAAGAAATTAAGGGTAGTTGAGGTGATTTGAAGTAAGTTTTTCCTTTAGAAAATTGTTCTATGAGGTATCGTTTCTGAGTTATTAAGGAAAAACGGTGACCAATGAGAGGCGAGGAAGGTTAGCGCGAGGCGCGCGAACCAATCAGTGGTATTGAGCTTCATGCGCTCTTTGGCATGGCCGCCGCGCGTCGGCCGAGCTCGCGTCTTATTGGTCAGTGTTTTTGGCGAATAACTCGTAAACGAAGCAGCCAATTGCATTTGCGCTGAGGAAAGAGTTGCTTCAAATTACCTTATGAAACCCAATTACGAGTGACTGGGGACACTGATAACGACTCAGAAAAGACTGAATCAAAAATTGACGCCGCTTGTAACGCGTTCTCTCCGCCATATTCGAGGCGCAAAACTGGTCTATCAATAAAGGGTTTTCAGGACCGTGGATATTTGACGGCGACGGTAAATAATAACGGTCGTTGGTTACGATCGAGGCTGTCCCGGGTTTTCCGGCGAAGTTCGAGCCGCTCGTAGACTCGCGGAATTTATTGTCGCCGGGAAAAGTCTCCGGGCCTCGGTATCGCCGCGGGGCCCGGTCCGGCTCGTTCCTCTTCCGCTCTTCTTTCGCGTCGGCCGCTCGCGGCGGCCGGCCACCCGACGCGCCCGGGTAATAAACACCAGATAATCCTAGGTAGAAGCTGGGCGCGGTGTGCCCTAGGGAATCGTTCGAGGGCCGCCGGAAAAAGTATCGCGTGCGCGACGGGGATCGTTCCGTAACTCATACGAGCCGAGAGTTCGACTTTATAGGCGCGTTCGCGAAGGCTGCCGTGCCCGCGCGCCGCGAACTGTTTAGGTTTATATGCGACGGTGGGGCCCGGCGCGCGATTCCACCCGGCGCGCGGCGACGGTTTATGGAACGGTGAAATACGAGGATGGCTCGCCGCCGGATTTTATATTCGTGAGTCGCTTGGATTATTTAAACGCGGCGAGCCGCGCATTCGAAAACGGAAACATTCTGATTCAACGCGAGCCTAGCAAATTTCCGCGTCGCGGAGTCTAATGGCTGGTTGCGGTTTAACGTTCCGCCCGGACTTAACGCTGAAATATCGGCCGTTTTGCATGTTAATGGGGATCTACGGATTCTGTGTTCGTCGTCTTAGCTATTATTCGACGTTGCATCGCGTTCTATGCTTTATTATACGGAGAGCCGTTTCAACCCTTATTCGAATGACAATTATCGATTCTATTATTTAACCCCTTCCACTACGATTACTTCCACGCCATCGATGCAGAGAACATCGTGCGGTCGCACATCAATGCGGAGAATTTTAAATAATTTTATAAATATAGTTCTATTTTAAATGATCATTTAATTATTAGATTGCTTCAGTGATCCAAGAATATTTTCGATGCAATATTTGAGAAAAATAATTGATGGTAAAGAAATGGTATCATCTCTTCTCTAATTGTCCATTTTTCGTTTCCAAGCCAAGTGACAATTAGAGAGAATTTACTGAAAAGTGACTTTTACAGCAACCACTATTACAGCGCCACCATAAAATTGACTTTTCCAACCCTAATCTCATCCATCAATCGGATAAAAGTTCTCCAACTCTGCCAATGACTTAAAAACATCCCACTCGGATCCTCCTAACCTAGCTTCCTCCTCCACCATCTCGAAATACTCTGAACACTTTAAAATCCAATTGGCGGCGATACCGTCGCGCCGCACGAGACAGAATCGAGTATCGCGTCGATGCTCCGCCACGCAAAACGCGCGGGCTTGCATAAACTTCCGGCTGCGAGGTGACAAACGGGGCGGTGAGAAAGGCCGCCGGAGTTTCACCGTTCCAAAAACCAGGGCGCCGCGTCGAACCCCGTAATCCGCGGAATCGGCGAGCACAATGGGCGGCGAAATTTTAGGGAAACGAGTCCCGCGTCACAAAAGGGGAGAGGCACCAGCGCCGCCGCGTTGTTCAGGGAAATCGTGTGTCCCGCACCGCGCGCACGCTGCCCGTTTCCTGTCGATCTTAATCGCGCGTGCGTGTCCCCGATGCCACGCGAAAGGTTTAAGGACCTTAAGGTCCGGATCGCGTGACTTTCCGCCTCTGTGCCAGCGCGCTGTAATTTATTCGCGGAGGGGAGCTCGTCCTAGCAACGCCGCTTTTTTCCCATAAGCTCGCTCATTTCCGAGAAACGACGGGGCCGCCCGCTCCCGTAAACTCTCCTATGAAAATGAATTAATAGCACGCCGGCCTGGTAAAGCGGCTTTTTAGGGGCTAACCGATCATTTGTTATCTATTGTTCCGGGGAAAATTGCTAGACTCTACTACCGAGACCTCTCACGATATTATATAATTAGTTAAATATTCGATACCTTTCGTGACGAATAAAATAGATCAAAGTTACGAGAATATAAAAATATTAATTAAATTTATTTACTCTATCATATTATAAATAATTGCAGCTAAGGGACCAGTCGGTAAGAGCAAGGCACCTTCGATTTTTACACTTAACCCTTTGCAGTCGGAGCAATTTCAATTAGAAATCCAAAGTATATTTTTTTTAGATTCACAGTGTGTCCATTTTATGTAAATTGGAGCATTTTATACATTATGGAATTAAATTTTACGACTTGTGCAATATTTAACAGCTCTTGACAATTTTTGGAATATTAGTAAATTTGATAAAAATTATTTTCAAACGTGGCATAATAATTTTTAGCGGCGCCACTCGAACGCAAGGGGTTGAAAATTGAGAAACAAAGCCAAATTATATTCTGTAACAAAATAAATTATAGTCTATAAAAAAATAAATTATAGCCTATAAAAAAACGAATTATAGTCTATAAAAAAATAAATTATAGTCTATAAAAAAACGAATTATAGTCTATAAAAAAGCAAACTATATTCTGTTAACAAGACTGAACCTTTTACCAACAGATAATTGCGAAAGAAAATTTCTCAACACCTGAGTGGCGACCCCTCTTAATTGTTTTACACAATAGACACTGGAGGCCTCCATTCGCTCCCTTATCAGCTTACCATCGTTTCCTCTCCAGATTCGTGGGGGGGGTGTAACAACGTCGCTGCGAGCGCTATCTAGGCCCCTATTTATTGCTAGAAAGTAATTACGCTGGTTTATTAGCCCGGTCGCAGAAACTACGCGCGCGCAGTCCCCGGCTATTTGTTCGCCGGAAGATCGCATCAGCGCTGGCTAATTAAACTTTAGGCTGGCTCTGGTTTACGAGAGCTCGTTTCACTCGATAGATAAGGCGCGCTGGCTGCTGCTGTTGAAACAGAAAAAACGGAAAGATGACGTAGTGCATTTTGCACGATCTGTGCAAAAATGTGCTTCGCATTGGTCGACTATTCATCGTTGATCGAAGAGCAAATAATAATTAAACGAATAATTAAACTCCGAGCTTGGAGTGCAACATAGGCTTTGGGAGATTTACTATTTAGATCCTTTTTATTCACCATTTATGCCATGATAACATGACAGATGCCGGGCGAAAATTTTATAATATATGCGAGGTACTAAATATAAAATTGTTATATTTCTGATACGTGGAAATAAAGTTTGATTCCCCTGTTATTTAAATTTAGGTTAGCTAATTAAATTCGATAGTTTTTAATAGGGAAATTATAGGAACGAAATTATTAAGAACGAACTTATATTAAATTATTTAAAATCATTAAGATAAATTATATTAAATTATTAAGAAAAAAATAATAGAATATCGTGTGATCGAATTTAAAAAATCTCCTTCTTATTAAAAATTCGTCCGCATACATTTCCAACGAATCGATGATATAATCGCGAAAGTAATTTCGATTTTCCAACCAGACATTTCACAAAGTTACTTTCCCTATCAACCTCGAGAACCGACATACATTTTCGTTTCCCCATAACTGTCTCGGGAGCCGATACCATAACAATTTCCATCCCCCGGATGAAAGAGCGTTCCGGAGGCAAAAGGAAGATCGAGAAGAGTGGGGGGGGAAGTGGAACGACAAAGCCTGGAGAGAACGACGGTCGAACCGATCGGCGGAGGCGAAAGGGTTCCAGGGGGGGGGGGGGGGGGGGGGAGGGAGCGGTTTCGGCCGCGAGAAATATTAGAATCTGATAATGGGAAAGTAACGAGGGGCCGGTGCGTTCGCCGGTCGGTTTAATTGTCGGATTGCGCGAGAGGAAAGGAGATGAGAGAGGAGAGGAGAGTAGAGGAGAGAGGAGAGACGTTGAATCGACGCGGAGAGGGGGTAAAGGATGCGAGCTCCTTAATTTAACGGCATTCCACGCATGTAGATTAGTCGTGGAGCGTGCACCTGCCGCGGCACGGCTGTCGTCGTCGTCTTCTTCTTCTTCTTCGTCCTCTGTCCCCCCTCGTTTCGTCCCCCCCTCCCCCCCTTCGGGAACTGGTTGGTCGCATTAAACCGAGTCCCCCCCCGCATTTATTAAACCCCGTGCGGCAGCGCCGTCCTCTCCGAGCCACTAACGAATTTCCATCGATTATCCCCCGATAATGCGACCTATTAATTTCGTTCGATACGTTCCCATTTATTCGATTCGCTTCCACCAACGACCGTCGCCGCCGACCATACGATAGAAGGGACGCGCCGCCGCCGTCGCGGCACTTGGAAAACGGGGCACGCGAGTGTCACGCTCGTTAATACGCTTCGACACGCTCCGACGAGCTTGAAATTATTTTACGCGCGGCTACGCGCACTCGTTGCCCGCCGCGAAGATTCAATTTGCCGGCAGATCGCCGGGCTCGTTAATGATTCCCGATTAGAAGAAACGGTATTATCGCCCGGCATGACGACGACACATCTCGCGAGCAACAAAGACGAAATGGTTTCGGCTTTTTGCCGATCCTCGTGGCGATTAATGCAACGGTTTTTACCGGTTTTGCAATCTCGCGAGACGAATACGTCTTCTCTCCGGACCGAACGATTTTAACTCGCTGGTAATAAACTCGGGGTTTTAGGCATCTGTTTTGATTTATTGCAATTAGGGGCAAGCATTCTTTGTCGAGGAAAAAATTGTGATAATATTAGGTTTAGCTGTTTTGTTGATTTATGTTTTTTTATGTGTTGGGGTCGACGGGCATTATTGGTTTTTTTAAGGATTAATAAGTTTGATAAAACGTCGAGAATAATTATTGTTAAATGACACATTATGTCTACTATACTATAGGTCAGTAGAGAGGTGAGAGAGATCTACGTGGTAAAACAGAATTAATTCCACTTTCTCAAAGATCTCAGTGCTCGATTTTACAGGACGAGACGTTCCACGAAAATTAAATAGTCACCAAACAGTCTCGAAAAACTATATTAAAATGCAGTCTCAGAAAAATCGTCTTCAAACCGAATAGATTCTATTTCCTCAAAGATCTCAGCACAGTGCTCGATTTTACAGGACGAGACCATCCGCAAAAATTAAATATCCACCAAGCTGCTTTGGAAATCTTGAAATGCTGCCTTGGAAAAATCGTCTTGAAAAGCCGTCTAAAAATTCCATGAAAACCGTCTAAAAATTCCATGAAAACCGTCTAAAAATTACATGAAAAGCCGTCTAAAAATCGTCTTGAAAAGACGTCTAAAAATTCCATGACAAGCCGTCAAAAAATCGTCTTGAAAAGCCGTCTAAAAATCGTCTTGAAATGTCGTCTGAAAAAGTCGTCTAAAAATTCCAGGAAAGTCGTCTAAAAATCGTCTTGAAAAGCCGTCTAAAAATTCCAGCAAAGCTGTCTAAAAATCGTCTTGAAAAGCCGTCTAAAAATTCCAGGAAAAGCCGTCTAAAAATCGTCTTGAAAAGCCGACTAAAAATTCCATGAAAACCGGCTAAAAATCGTCTTGAAAAGCCGTCTAAAAATTCCATGAAAAGCCGTCTAAAAATCGTCTTGAAAAGCCGTCTAAAAATTCCAAGAGAGTCACCCGATCGTCGACGGAAACGAGGAAGAATTCGAGGGTAGTTTCTCGAGTGCGCCGAGTTTCTCGAAATTGGAAAGCTCGGCGGCCGGCGAGTATCGTTCGCCGATCGGACCAATTTATTCTCGTTTTCTCGGGCATACCGCGGAAGTCCCGCAAGACAAATCTACGATAGGCGGCGAGCCTTTGAGACATTTGTCCGTCGGTGTTCTCTCACCGTGCGCCCCGAACGGGAGAGGTGCCGGCCGATATACGAAGCTCGCTCGCCGAACTTGTGACTACCGGTCGCCGCTCTAATTGGCACGATTTATGTCCGGCGTGGCTCGTGCATCTCTCACCCCCCTCTCTCTCTCTCCTTCTCTCTCTCTCTCCTTCTCTCTGACGCTCTTCTCGCGGCTCTTTCCCGAAATTTTTGTACGATCCGAATCGGATCGAATTCTTCCCGAACTATTCGGCTTCGAGGAACCAATTACCAGCGGAACCGTTCAAAATTGCGGGAAGCCTTTTCGTTCCTTCTCTGTTGACCGGTTCTCTCGGAGTTGACTGGGTTAGGTACTTTATTGGCCCGGCGATCGCAGGACGCTTAAATTCGTTTCTTATTGCCCGGGGTAATTCGGTTATCGGTAGTGGAATTGTCTAGCGGAGAGACGCACGTTCGTTCGTTTTCTACTCGAGGCTGTTTAACTTCCGGTCGATGTTGTCGACGGTCTGCGAGATATTTTTCAATTGATTCGGTCGATAGTGACCAGTTAGCTGGGTTGATATGGTTTTGACGATTTTATTTGAGATATTATATTGAGATATTATTTGAGATATTATTAGAGATATTATTTGAAGGATTATTTGAGATATTATTTCAGATATATTAAGACATTATTTAATGATAGATTTTATCATACGTTTTATCGATCACAATGAGTGTAGTCTTTTTAACAATTATTCTAGGCTTACCCTAAGGTGACCGAAATTCATGAATACGTTTTATAAGCATTTTGACCCAAATAAATAGGAGGCATATTTTTATTGAAAGATGTAAAATAGTCTTCCACCATCTCCTTTAAAGTGGATGAAATTACAGACGCAGCGAAATTTATATTTTGTGCAAAAAGGTAGAATATCTAACAAATTCATCGCTGTAAAAATATCTAAAAAATCACAGTAGATTTCATTCCTTAAACCACAGCATGACAGACGAATCTCAAAAATGGTATTAATAGAATAATAAACTAAAGCTGGTGCGGAGGACGAGCTTAAACGATTTCAGAATAGGAAGTCTCGAATTAGAGGGATAAACGATAAGTCACCAGACACGGAGACAGAAACAGAAAGAGAGAGAGAGAGAGACTGAAAGAGAGAGAGAGAGAGAAATCATAAGCCTGCACGGAAAGTAAGCTCGTTAGGCTAGGTCGCGCACACTCCTCGTTGCATTTGCAATGCAACGAGGGGGACCCGCGACCGTTAAGAAAACCGGGGAGGAAGCGCAGGTGCGCTCGGATAGCGAAAACAAAGTGACCGGAGAGACCTGTTCAAATCTCCGGTTCCACTGTGTCCGCCACGTGAAAGTCCGCGACACACTGAAAAGAAGAAACAACCTGCCACTTTCCTTTCTCTAAAATCGCAGCTAAATTCAGCTAGAAAGTAGTCCCGCGAGCAATCGTTGCTGCAGTTGCCTGCACCTGCTGGACGGTGTGCAGATTGGACGGTGTGTTCTCGATAATATTCTTCGGAGAATTGCGAAAATCTTCGAATAAAAAATCTATCATTATTAGACTTGACATCTTAAGTATTAAAAAAAAATATTCCGATATTATTGCAAGAGGCAGAATTTAAGTGTAGGCAAATTGTCTCTTTTAACCCTTTGCACTCTTGAAATCTAAAATAGTCTTCCTGGTCTATAGCATTTTTATTTCAAATAATTTACTATATTTTATATATTTTATATATTCACTGCATTTATTATGATATTGTAATCTCAAATAATATTAAATTATTCGATTCTAACATTAAAATTATTTTTCAACACGTTACACAATAATTTTCTATGGCGCCCCAGGGTCGTCGCTCGAGTTCAAAGGGTTAATAACTCCGACAGCGTGGTAATTCTACGAAAAAATTCACTCCAGTCGTTGCACACTAGCAAAAGCTAGTATATTCTATAGCCACAGTTTCAGCAAGCTCGACTCTTCATCAACCATGCCCGATATCGAGTTCCATTGTTAGGAAGCGAACTATAGAACGTTGCCTACAATGTAGAACCATTGTTAACGATATCTAGTTCGCGCATTGTTCTATGTTCAATACGACCAACCTATTCCGAGAGTAACGCAAATCCTGTTATAACTCGTGTTCTACTTCGTTACGAACAGTTACAAACAAACAAATCTCGGAAAAAATAAACAAATTACAGAAAAAAAATAAACCATAGTAACAGAAGTAAAATGAACCGATTAAAAGGAAAATATTAGAAAGTATCATCAACGCCCTTAAAATTCATTTCAGACTCTGTGATATGGCTGAATAAAATTGCTAAAAATGGCTGAATAAAATTGCTGAAAATGGCTGAATAGAATTGCTAAAAATGGCTGAATAAAATTGCTAAAAATGGCCGAATAAAATTGATGAAAATGGTTGAATAAAATTGCTGAAAATGGCTGAATAAAATTGCTGAAAATGGCTGTATAAAATTGCTAAAAATGGCTGAATAAAATTGCTAAAAATGGCCGAATAAAATTGCTAAAAATGGCCGAATAAAATTGCTGAAAATGGCTGAATAAAATTGCTAAAAATGGCCGAATAAAATTGATGAAAATGGTTAAATAAAAGAGTGGCGGCTCCGTTCGCGAAACGTTCCCGGCCCAATTTCAATAAGCGCCCTACGGTTTCGCAAGATTCTGTCTCGCGCGCGTCGCGGTCCCCTAAAACCGGGCAGCGAGCGACAGGGGGATAGCGTAAACAATTTCTTACTCCCTCGAGAGAGAGAGGAGGATTCCCCGGGCGAACGGCCGATTTTCTCACGCTCTCGGGACCGCGCGGCCGGCCGGGGGCCGAAAATTTCCGGGCTATGCGCGGCCAATTAGCAGGAATCCGTTTGCGTACGCAAGGACCACGGGCCACGCTCCTAATTAACGTTTTCCAGGAGAATCGAGCCGGGTCGAGCCGAGTCCGATGTCGCGTCGCGTCGCGTCGAGTCGATCGGCTAGAGAGAGCCGCGGCGAAAAAAGGGGACCGAAATGGCGGGACGCGAAAATGAGGCCGCGGACGGCCGAGGAATCGAATGCGCGGATAGCCGGAGCGGAGAGGACCAGGAGCGGAGAGAGGAACGGAGCGGAGAGGAGCAGAGCGGAGCGGATTCATTAGCGAATACCATCGGCGGATTCTCGAATCCGTAGGCCAGTCGCTCTCCCGTTCGGGTCTTTTTAATTGGCCAGATTAGTCCCCGAAATCGCGTACCCTCTTTTCTCCCCGCATTGGCCCCAGAGCGAACGCCCTCTTCTTCCACCGCGGTGGACCACGGCGATCCTTTTTTCGCCTGCTCCTCCCCCTCGTCGATCCGTGGCGCTGGTTGTCGCCGCTTTCGTCGTCCCGCGTCCGTCCTTTCGGCACCGCCGACACGGAATATCGGCCTCGTTAAAATACCTAAGGGCCACGACGAAATCGAAATTTCGGGGTTACAACAAAGGGGGGAAGGCCGATCCCCGCCTCTACCCCTACCACCCTCTCCCCCGCCTCGCAGCTTTCCGTCTTCGTCCTCCCGGCGCTAAATAACCCGGGACAGATTTCGCTGATACCCCCCTTTTCTCAAAGGTGTCCCTCCTCTCTCTCTCTCTCTCACCCTCTCTCTCTCTCTTTCGAGAACACGAGCATTCCCGGCGAGCCTCGCGCCACCGGAAACGAAGTCAACGAGGGAAAGGAACATGCACCGAGAACTTAGAATCTTCGATTTTTCCTTTGCTTTTTATCGTAAATTGATAGCAACGCTTGAGCGAGTTAAGATCGTGGAGAAATCGCGAGATCGATTAATCGGTTCTGATATTATTTGTTAGGTGTAGAGACGAGAGGGTTAACACATTCTGTGTCACTGGTGGTACCGCTGGTGGTACATTCTTAACACGTCCGTCGCTGATAATTAGACACTAAAATCCTCACATGATCAAAGCAATTTAATGAATTAAAATAAAACTAAAAAGTTCACATTTATCTTAGAGGATGACATTGGAACTCTTTCGCAAAAATCATCCTCCGACCGCAAAGGGTTAACTTTAATTATTACTTTATCTAAATATTATTAGTACTTATTTTTATTTATTTAAATATTATTATTACTTTATCGTTGCGATGATTCTGCCTATTGCTACTACTATCATTACAACTATTCCTCTCAATTCCTAAAAATCAAATAAAAATACAGTTATCTATCGAAGCTAAATAAATAAATAAACCATTTCCCAAATTCTTCCAATTTCCCTATTGTTCATCCCCAGGTACTTTCATCGTTGATCCAAGGGAATCTGATCCAGGAATCTCGATCCTGGCAGTAAATTTCCCTTGGAAAAAACGGCGACAAGTACGGAGGCATTACCGCGGTTCCGGGAGCAATCGGTCGCGGATCCCCCGGTCGGTTTTCCAATTACAAGAGCGACCCGGTACGCCTAAGGAAGACGATATTTCGATTCCGGTGACACGTCGAGCCCTCCCCCCCTGACAGAATGAAGTCTCCTCGTCGCGGCAGAAGCCGAGGCGATCTCAAAGGGATCTCCCAGTGACGCTTGTCTCCGTGCGCGGCCCTGTCTATCGATATCGCGATCGACCATCCGGATGAAACTATCGGGGCCGGATCGTGGACACGTACTGCCACTTCATTCGTTGCCGGATCGCGGACGGGGATCGTTCCCGATCAGAAATGGAAGGAAAGCCCCCGTGAAGCTCCAACGCGCGCCAGCACTGCTCGCTTCCACTCGCTTCTGCTCGGTTCTCCGCGATCCTTCCCGGAGACGCGACGGATCGATATCGATCGCCGCGAAGACGCATGAATGCCGGACGTCGTTACCGCTCCGCCGGAATTGAGACGTGCGCTTTACGATCCGGCCGGCCACGACTTTTATCCCGACAATAAAATCAACGACGCGTCCCGTCAACGTTTCATTCTTCCCCGTCCACGGTCCTTGGGCGAATTAATTATCCGACCAGAAAATGCGATCGGATTTTATCCAGAATTATTCATCGTTTGGAATTTATTCCGTCTTGCTATTTTTATTGGAATTTACGGTTCCATTTAATTGGATGAATTAAGTCCGAGAAATTGTCTTTATCCGTGTCGTCGTGTAATAAAACTACTGTTCCATTTTTTAACTTTATTACCAATATTTATTTATACCGCTTGTTAATGTATTTTGCGTAAATATTTGCTTGCTCGCCGTTTATCCATAGCATCGCCAATCAATTAAAATATTAACCCTTCGCGGTCTAGTGGCGCCGCTGAAAATTATCATACCATGTTTTCAAACTCATCTCGATCAAGTTTACTTGCATACAAAAAAATTGTTGAGAGCCTGTTAATTATTGCGAGAGTCGCAAATATCAATTCTATAATGTGTAAATATCAATTCTATAATGTGAAAAATATTTCGGATCTCGAGTTAAAATATCTCCGGCCGCAAAGGGTTAAACACTGTAACTACTAATGCATTCAACTCTCTAACAACCTCCCCTGCTCCAAAGAGTTTACGAGAGAATCTTCATAATTCCAATAACCTAGAAATAAATAATTTCGACGTAGCAGCAGGTTCGGCGTTCAATTTAAAGGACTATCGAGAGGCCTGAAAGAAGCTACGCGCCGAATCGAGCTATAAATTCGTCATTCATCTGGGGCCCGGCGATCGATCGAAATAAGACAAACGCGTCGTCGAAATCCCACGGATCGAACGGCAGAAAAAAGGTGGGGGATGATGCGGGGGCGATGGGGGAAACAGACAGAGAGAGAGAGAGAGGAGAGAGGCTCCAGAGAGAGGAGCTCGCGTTCGAGGATCTCTTTGATTCCATTATTGCTCGCCTAATTGAATTCCTCTGCGCGATCGCGGCCCTGTACGTCTATAAACCCGCGGCTCGTGAAACCAATTTGGGCATTCCTACGTATATACGTGTACGTGGCCCGGCCGATCCGGTGATCTATAGATCCCGGGGACGACGCGCCGGCATACCGTTGTGCCAGCACGAAAATCCGCTGGCTTCGATCCCCGGGAGACGCGTGCACCCTTTGCCCTTTGATTGGACCCAGCGCGGCCCCCGTGACAATTTTATTATTTTTATTCCATTTATTTGGGGAAGGTTATTTAGTTATGCGAGATTATTTAGTTATGCAGGGTTATTTAGTTATGCAAGGTTATTTAGTTATACAAGGTTATTTAGTTATGCAAGGTTATTTAGTTATGCGAGATTATTTAGTTATGCAAGATTATTTATTTATTTATGCAAGGTTATTTAGTTATGCAAGGTGTGAATCACTAATGTGTAAAAATAAAGGAACGTTTGTTCTTTGAAACAAACTATAGAGATACTATAATAACTAATAACTAGTTACTGCAATACTATTAATTTATAAAGATAATTAATTACAAAAATCCTTAGGTGTGCGCTATTTAATTGCTATTACCTTTTTCTATTCTGTAATAAAGATCTAATCTGTAATAAAAATAAATCAATCTTTTCAACGAATATATCTTACTACTACTACTATTTTAATTATTATTTTAATCATAATTATATATAAAATCGTGCAGAGTCGAAACACAATCTCGTAATTTTTACGGCAGCCAAGGGAACACCTGTTTCCCTATCGCAGCTCGGCTCATCTTGCCAGGAAATAATCGAAGCTTCATAAATCTCGCTCCCCACGGTGCGTGAACGTTTTTCTAGGCTGTCGACAGCGCGTTTATCGTCGCGACGAGGAAGAGATGCATCGGGGGGGATCTAATTCCGTGGACAGAAAAAGCTGGGAATTTCCACGAGGAAGCATGGGAAAATCCGAGGCGTCGAAAGGGGTCGGGACGGGGATCTTTGAGTATCCAAACACGTGCCGCCGTTCGACGAGAGCCGAGCAACATCTTTTGAAAACAGACCGCTTGGATCCCAGTTACCATGAACTGACCGATTGCTGTGTCTTTGTTATATTTCTCAGTATAATTAATTTAATATTCATCGAATAAAATGTATTCAATTTCTTGCATCGAAAAATCAAGGAAATAAAAGAATAATATTCGTAATATAACGCAGTCATTATTATAAGATATAATATAATTTGTTTCCGGTGTAATTGACTATATATTTACCGAGTATAGGACAGTAAATTTTTGATATTGAAAAATAAATAAATTAATAGTATTTCAATGAATTAATTTTGCCGGGAAAGCAAACTAAAGGCATGGCAATTGTTAACTGGATCCGCTAAAATAACGAAA
Source organism: Augochlora pura (assembly GCF_028453695.1). Lineage (NCBI taxonomy): Eukaryota > Metazoa > Arthropoda > Insecta > Hymenoptera > Halictidae > Augochlora > Augochlora pura. The sequence continues at coordinate 12,593,200 of NC_135780.1, forward strand.
CTAGATTTCCGATCGAATCCGCGCCGTTTTTACGGAAAATCGGCAAGTCGTCCGGCATCGAAATCGGCTGATTTATTCGAGCAATTAATCGCCGGTGTCGAGAGCAACGCGAATGGAAATCGCGACAGTCGTTGATCAAAATAGAGGCGATCGAGAGGGACGAGATTCGCGAAAGAGGAACCAGATCGAAATTCAAGCCCTCCGGGGTCGGGTCCTGTTCGGTCGTTAAGCCCCCGTAACAAGGAAATGATAGAAACAGAGATATATTGCCGGCGCGGAATCGAGTTTCCTGCGGTCGTGCGTGCACGTGGGTGGCAATCAGCCTCCGCAGGCCCATTGTGACCAGACCTGTTGCGTTCGTCGTTAATTAAGACCCATCTCCGGGAGAACCACCAGAACCAGTCGTTGTCTCTCTCACTCTCTCTTTCTCTCCTTCTCTCTCTCTCTCTCTCTCTCTCTCTCTCTCTCTCTTTCTCTCCTCGTCGCGCTCGATCGACTACCGATACATCGAAAAATTCTTCGAGTTCCGTCTACGCTATTAATCGCAATCGGGCCTACCAACCTGTCGATGCGCATCAATTAATTGCGCAACTAAACGTCTACCTGTCGCGTCTTGTTCGCTCTTCGAACGTCTCGAGCCCCTTTGATCCGCGCAGACAGCACCCTCGTTATATATCGGCGCTGTCAAAAATTAGGGGCTGGCCACGATCGAATTCTATTTCGATTTTAATTCTCCTTTGATTTCAATGCTGTTTCAATTTTTATTTTCCTTCGATTTTTATTCCATTTCCATTTTAAGTCTGGTTAGATTTTATTTCTATTCCGATTTTAATTCTGCTTCGATTTTAATTCTATTTCGAATTTAGTTCTGTCTCGATTTTAATTCTATTTCCATTTTAATTTTATTTCCAATTTAACTCCGACTCGATTTTAATTCTATTTCCATTTTAATTTTCTTTCGAATTTAATTCTGACTCGATTTTAAGTCTACTTCATTTTTAATTCTGTTTCGATTCTAATTTTCTTTCGAATTTAATTCTATTTCCATTCTAATTCAATTTCTAATTCAATTCTGTCTCGATCTTAATTCTACGTCGTTTTTAATTCTGTTTCGATTTTAATTTTCTTTCGAATTTAATTCTATTTCCAATTCAATTCTGTCTCGATCTTAATTCTATTTGGATTTTAATTCCATTTCCATTTTAATTCTATTTCAAATTTAATTCAATTTTCATTTTAATTCTGCTTCGATTTTAAATTCTCTCTCTCTCTCTCTCTCTCTCGTTCTCCCTATAATTTCAATCAATCCAGACATTCAAATCAATCTATTTATCTAATTCTATCAAGTTACAATAAACATAATAACAATTATAATAAAATTCCCTAGCGATCAACTGTTCCAAGATAACTCTTTTTATCGATCTTCCCCCGATCGCCAACCCCCGTTATCGATTTCACCGAGGTCGCCAGCCGCCGTAACAAAGTTCCCTTGAGCGTGGTCTCCTGCGCAACGCCGAAGTCCCGAGGGAAAATTCTAAGCAGCCGGCAGCTAATTAGCATCGCCATTAGGGCCGGTACAATTGCGACGGGACTCGAAGAAAGTAACGAGAGTCCGGTAGTCGAGAACGCAGGCGAGTCGAAGATGCGGACGCGGGATAAGGAGAGAGCCCCGAGGATGGGGCGCGCGAGGACATTGTTCCGCGGACAAAACTGGGATCGCGGTGGTGCGGGGAGCAGGAAGCGGACCCGGCCACGGAGAAACCGTAAACCGATTTTTTCTCGCTATTAATAAGGTCCGCGATAGGAGGCGGCGATAATAGAAAATCACCGCGAGAGGTTACGATCGCCGTGCGGCAGCTTTCAGTGGCACCGTTACGAGTACGCGGCGTAAAATAACGAACGGCAGAAGCGTCGGCCTGAAAACGGCCTCCTGCCTCCCGAGCTGCCGCGCGATCGGCAGTCCATCGCCGCGCGTCATTAATCACGAAATGCTCCGGGTAATGGCCCATCATCGGCGGAAATATTGCCCGAGACGGCGCGGCCGCCTTCGAAAAAAAGAATTACTTAACGCCGCGCGTTCCTACAGGCGGATTTTCACGCGTGATTATCCTGTAATATCGCCGTTAGGAGTTGTCGCGTGGAATTGCCGCGGATGCGAACCGACCAGGAAGACGGGCCTCCGTTCAATTTATTATTTTAATCGCTCGGCGAACCGCGAACTGTCCGAGGCTTCGAGCCGCTTTCGGTCCGAATGACACTGCACTCTCTTCGTAATAATATGTAACCCTTTCGTTACGACTGTCAGATGCATCCGCAAAATATTGATTTATATATTAACCAATTTATATGTTAAGTAACAGCTCGAAATATTAAGAAACAGGGGCGATATTATAGCTACGCTCTATAGTGTAAGCACGCCAATTTAACTTAACCCTTTGGCTACGGCAGACTTTGGCACAGCCGTAGTCTTTCGTT
>NC_135780.1:12595774-12611784 GCF_028453695.1 Augochlora pura
CGGATGGATCAGAGCCGCCATTAATTTGTCTAAGCGGATGATAAATGCCCGGTGGAATTTTTTCGAGGGTACGAACCCTCGCCTGGAAGCCCGCGCCGTCTGACAACGGCGATCCTTTTATTTCTCATCTTTCTTCAACCTCTCCTCGTTTCTCCACCTCTCTCTCTCTCTCTCTCTCTCTCGCTCTCTCTCTCTCTCCGGTACGCGTTCGACTCTTTTTTTCGTTGCGAAGGAAAAAGGATTAATGGGCTTATAGCATGACACTGTCGGCCGATAAGATCGCGGGGCCCGTTTTACCTGTCGGCTGCCGGCCCCTTCTCCGGGCCCCGATCATATCACGGAAATCCAAATCGCGTTGTGTATCTCGTAAGTCCGCTGGTAAGACAGGCCTTTTATCGATTTTTGATCAAGCTGCCTCGACTTTTGTACATCTGACAGGATGGCTCCAAGGGCGCGATTGCCGGACACGTTGCCAAGGGACACGGCGATCGCGATGAAAAGTAACATTCGGGCTCGACCGACGAGGCCGCTTTTCCCCGGCGAAAAGTACTCTGCGCCTTTATCGATTCCATTAACAATCGCTGATCTCGACGAAGACATAGTGACGCTAGTCGAGTGCATCGAGCACTTAGGATATCGGTGACGTATATAACTTGTTGGAAGTGTCCCTAATTGGCAGTGTTTCCACGTTATTTGTGATAATGTAATAAATCGTGAATTTAATGTTCAGTGAGATACGAGTGAAAAATAGAATATATAAATGTGAAGGGAACAGTGATGCACTTAGGTTGAAACTTTCAAATTGACGACTGTCCTCGATGCTGCGTTCATTGGTTAATAATTTATAGAAGCTTAATTGCGTCTCTTATACTTCTGCTAGTCTCTAATTCGTCTTTAATTCGTCTTTAATTCCTCTCTAATTCGCGACACGGTTGCTCAATCCTTGCAAACGTAAAGCAACGATGGACGATGCAATAATTTATCCTCTTCAACATGATATATTGTCTACTCGAGACGGCTCCCGGGCTCCGCGATCCATCGCCGTTCTTTTTCCTACGGGACCATCGCCGCGCGTGTCGTTCCACAAGGTAATTTCGACCGCGGTGAACGCGACAATCTCGAAAACGGGATCGGGCGGCTCGTAATTATCCTGTTCCACTTCGAAGGACGAGGTAAGCAGCTTTAAGTTGGCCAGATAAAACGATAGCCAACGATCCCCTTGATTATGATCAGAATGAGATCCTGCCCAAAATAGTGAACACCGAAACTTGGCAGCGCGGAATTTTTACGGCGGACATTTCGCTTGAAACAAGGTGCGCGAGAAAGAGGTTCGAAAGTTATCTTCTTATCGCCCTCGAATCTTTTTGTAAAATATGAGCTGTTAAATATTGCGATCGAAGTTTTGTTCGGATTTAGAAGGCGAGAATTTTGTTGATCCGAAATTAAAAATTGAATTACGAATTAATGCTGCCATGATTAAAAGCCTCCTTTTAATTAATTCACCGCATCTATCTTGTTTAGAAAAAAGATCTGCGTTAATGATAGTTATTTCAATTTTACCTATTTTATTTATTTCATTTACTTTATTTACTTTATTTATTTAATTCATCTATACGATTTAATATATTTATATATGTATAGGCACTTTGTTATCCAGCATCAAGAGTATCTAAAAAATTCCGCGCCCCTTTTGTACCAGTCGCCTCCGCAAATGACGAAAATAAAATTGTCCCCGTCGAGTTTTAAACAACAAAGCGTCGAAGCCGTAGATTGCGTTAGCTCGCCGGGAGGTCGGCGAAATAGTTTAAAAAAAAAATATATGCCGGGCCAGAGGGAACGCCGGCTAACTTTGTTAACGTCGCGACACGGAAGGGTTGTCGCGACCCTTATCAGTTCCAGGCCGCGAGTTGGAAAATGCAGGCCGACACGCGCATAAATTCGACAACGACGTTAGCCCCTTTGCCTCCTGACACCGGCGCAGAATTTTAAATTCCCCCCCGGCTCTTTTGCGCCCGGTATATTTCGAGAGGGTTAGTTCCAAGCGGCGGCCCACTTTGCCTCGCTTCCGGTGGCCGCGACGGAACCGCGGATCCGCTCCGGAACGCTCTCTCGTCGCCGGCGGACTCTTGCGAGCGGCTCGCAAATGGATTTCACGGTGCTCGCCGGCGAAAAAAAGAGATAAGTTATTATTGTTCACGGTGGACGACAGGAAAGAAAGGTTTCCGACCGGACTCCTGACCTCGGGAGACGATATAATTAATTCGGGACTCTAATCGCGCTGTTAATCCTCCGCGACGTTTAATTCTCAAAGCTTCGAACTATATTATTCAGTAGAAATAATTCAAGAAAAATAAAAATGTAGCGGAGATTTAGTAAAGATTACCGATGTTGTTCTTTGTTTCAAAAATAGCGAAATGATCCGTCGACAAAGTACGCTGCACTTGTGAATATTTTTCTCGAGAACTACTTCTCCGATTCCATCGCAACTTTTTTTATTTTAAACTAGAAGGTGCAAACTACGTTACCAAAAATCCTTATCAATTAAAATAATACCAATCGCGTCCTATTTTATTAAGAACAGTATCCTCGACCAGAGCACGCGAAGCCTAGAAATCTTGAAATCTCGAACGAATTGAAATCGATATCGAAGCGAATCGACGCACTCGTAGATCGATCCACGATTCGTATCTGGGTGAACAGGTCCCGATCGACCGATGAAAACGATGCCTCGAGGCGAGCCCGTTGTTTCGGGAAACGGCAAAAAGAGCGCGGAACAGGTTAGCGAGAGGGACTGTTGGCAAAACTCACCGGTCTCTTGGAGGGTTCCGGTCCCTGTCTTATGATCTCCAAGGGCACCGGTATCGACGGCCTGCCCAGGTACCAGTCCTCCCTCGGATTGTAGTTGTCCAGGAGCTTGAGCAGGCGTGGCACGTTCACGTAATTATCGTCGTCGAAGTGGCAGAACCATCTGAAAACCAGCACAGGACAGGGCCCGATTTAAATCCACGTTGTACGAACGACACGCCACCGCCTTGTAAAAACATCTTGTCCCGCGATCCGGCCATTAACTCGGACCAATTATCGTCCGGGGCCCCCGTCGCCCAGACACTTCGAGTTCTCGGAAATTCCGCACGAAATTCGCTTCGAACACTTTCTGCCCCGTATAATTTCGAGCTCGCGCGTCCCCGGCGTTGTTACGGCGCCGGGATCGCGAACGGAACGCGCGGAACGGTCCCGCAAATTATTTCACCGCGCGAGATCGATGGAAATTTAACGATCGTCGGAGCGGACGGAAAATTCGAGGTTCCGGGTACAGTTTGATCACAGCTATCGATCGCGCATTATACGGACGGGGATGATTAAAAATGTCCCCGATTTTCGGGGATATCATTTTCCAATTATCAACTCTCTTTTTCCGTGAATGCGGCGTTCGTCGACGCTGTCGAATTTCATCGCCCTTGATTTGCTGAAATATTGGGTGAAGTAAAAAGTTTCGAGCCTTTTTCGTTAGACACCTTTAGCGCGAGCCATGTCTCGCGATGTAAAGGTACAGAAGTTACCGAACAAAATGCCGCATATTTGATCTAAATCGGATCATTCTACTTTTGTTAATTTCGTCGTCGAAATAAAGAGAAAAAGGGCTCAGAACATTTTACTTCATCTAATACATTTATCCAAGTCCTAGGTTATATAGTTATAGAATATGATAATGAGACACGGCAATTCTATATAATACAGATATATGTATATTATAATGACCGTAACGAAGTGATTCTAGCGATTCCAGCAATTCCAGCGGTCAGATGGGACCGTATAAAGGAGTACAGCACGGTCGATAAAGCGCCGACAACGGCCGATAATTGCTCGGTTATGCGATACAGTCGGATAAGGCATAGGGGGTCCGATCTAATCGAGGGAGGGAGGAGGAGGAGGAGGCGTCGGAAAACTGTGGACGCCGCGAGCTGTCTTATCGGATCGCGCGGCGCGGCGACATCGAAACGCAATCGCGAAGGCGTTTCCCGGAACGGTGCGCGCGGCGAGTCGTGGACAGAGGGCATGAAAACGGCGTTCGCCGAGCGGTATACACGCGAAATAAAATCTCCCTAACGAACGGTTCCGGTGCGCCATTAGCGCTACCGGGTGGCCGCGGACGCTCGATACGTGGCCCCCGACAAGGACCCCGGGCATCGTTAATACACCTGAATTCCAGCTTTAATGGCGTAGCCAGGTACAACCCGGGAGAGCTGAAACGACGTCTCGGTCCGCTTCATACGCGCGCCGGATCGTATCTTCCGCGTGAACCGGAACGATGCAGCCGCGACAACGTTCCTCGGCCGGTGCGCGACCAGCTGCGGCGAACGCTATTTTTATTAAAACGACGCGCCCGGTCCGTCGGAAATTTATGCGCTATTTTCTTCGCCGCTCCTTTCGCCGCGGAAAATCACCGCGAAACGATTTTCTACTTAAGAGATAGCCGCGAGATTTACCGATGCACTCTCTACGGTTGCAGCTAATGGAAAATATCGATTCGAATTTTTCTTTTGTGCCGCGGCGGACCTGTTTTCAATGGCGACGCTATAAACTTTGATTTAGAGCTGGCCAAGTTCGAAAATTTCTATAGAGTTGCAGTTCATAGTTGTTTCGAAGACACCGTTGAAAATTGTGGCGTTCTTCTGGTACTCGTCTGTCAGGATTTCTTCGTTTGTTTCATTAATTTTGGGATCTTTTGTGGATCAAATTTACCCTGTCTTAAAGCGGAGGTTTCGAGCTTTGATTCAAGCTAAATTTTATTTAAAAAGACCCGCGGGTGTGGAAATGAAAATTATTTTAAAAATGCCTTCCGAAGTCAAGTCATCTTATACATAAGTTCCTAGCCAGTATTTCTCGATTTTCTAAAATAATTCGGAAATTATCTAGGAACCAAATATAACCCTATTTTAAAGTGGATATTTCAGGCTTGAATTTAAGCCCAACAAAATCAAAAAACCCTCAGGGGAATAGTCCTTTGCAACGCTTCGAAGTGTCGCTCGAGTCTCACAAATTGTCACAGTAAATCGAACATCTCTGAATCATTATCTACCAATCACTATCATCAAAACAGTACAAGATACAAAATGTCGACGACGGTAGTCGCACCGTAGGAAAAAGTCTCGGGAAGAGCCTTCAATCCGCGCCCGGGTTGTATTCAGGCCGAGGCGGAACCGGGACGCCATGAATCATTTATACGGCCCCGGAGCACGGGGCTAATTTGAAATCTGCCGCGGCAGAAAACCCCTTTTCCCGTGGAAAAGCCGCGAGGGCGAAACATCTTTCCGGATCGCGCAAGCTGCTCCCGCCGCGTTACCTCCGGGGGGCCCCGGAGAGGAGAGAATCGGATTTATTAAGCGGCGTTTTTCGGAGCTGGTTCCGCGCGTCCGTCGCTCCGCGAAAAACCGTAGGCAGCCGCCTCGTGCAAAACCCGAGCACTCCTCGTACCCTCTGCCAATCTGCATATATATTAGGAGGAACGCGGGCCGCGCGCACCGTTCCACGGCAGAAAATAAAGGCGCGAAACTGCCCCCCTACCCCTCGTGGCTTTTATACCCCGGCGAGATTGAGTGCCTTCTCCCTCGCTCCACCCCTCTATCGAGCTCTTAACGGGCGAATTAATAGCCTCGGGTACTCTAACAGGGATTGTGTATCGGCCGGTTATTATATTTCAAAGATACGGCCACGCGGTCACCGTGCTCTGCGACTTTAATTCTGACGATTTTAACCCTTTGCACTCGAGCGGTGACTGTGAGGCACCAATCAAATTAAGATAATTTTTATATCAACAGAATTTAGGTTTAAAAGATTATTAAATAGACAAGCTCGAAGGATCAATTTGTTGCAGAGTATAGAGATAATATGAGCCAGGAAAATGATTTCAGATTTATAGCTGAAACGGCTTCGAGTGCAAAGAGTTGGAGAGAGACGGCAAAAAGGTTTTGACCTGCGGTAAGAACATCTTTTCACGAGAACGTTCACGAAAAGGGTCGGCGAGGGGGCCCGGAGGGATTAAGCGAGGGCCGCCCTGTAAAATTCCGAAAATCGGGCCAGATACTCCCGGGAGGAAGTGTGCACACCTCGGGCGTTGTTTGTCAAATAAGACGAGCACGATAAAGACCGGCCGTATAGCAGAGTTTTCGAAGGGTGTCTTCGCCGCGGGGAAACAATTGGCCGGGTGGTAGGGCGGCGGCCGCAACGAAAACGGACGAAACTAAGGCGGCGGGACGGTGCACGATCGTGGCACGGTCCGCACACGTGCAGCCCCGGGGCCCCGCGGGGGAAATTATTGATTATTAAACTGGGGCCCCGGCGCGGCAACGGCAACTATACTGAAACGCCATAACCGAGTCCGGGGCTCGCCGACCGGTCCAGTCTGGATTCTATCGCGATTCCTTCAGAAAACGCTTCAAAACTCGAGACGCGTCGGCCTGTGCGATATTTTCTTGTCGACGTTGAATTGACTAAACAATTCCTGGATGTTCTTTTAATTACGGATTTTTATCGATTCGTTGAGACTTCGCGGAGACTTTAATTTTTGTTAGATTATTCAGTCTTTGATGTGTTATAGGCAAATTTTATATAAGGGATGAAGTCTAAAGAATTCATCGAATAAAAATTGATTGCAATCAGATTTTACTTAATTATAAAATATTCCAGTGGACAGAATTCATTGAGAGTATTCTCAACTATATTGTCAACTATATCTTCTAGAATAGAAGAACAAATATATTCTTATATTAAAGATGCAAATAAATATTTTTAAAAAGTCCTTTTCCTTTTCGAAAAGAAAAGAAATTTCAAAGAAAATCAATAAACGATCGAACTAAGCTTCGATCACTGAATTCGATTAAGCGAATAGAATGATCTCATCTTCCTCGTTATCGTCGCGTTAACCCCTGAAACGCGCCCTCCGTAAATCTCGCGAAAAAACATCAAACTGAAAGCAGAAACAGCGAGGGTTGCAAATAACGCAATTTGTAGACTGCGACGATGAATAATGTATACGGTCGCACATTGTAGATAGCATAATGCAGCCGAGACTGATGCGCCGCGTGCATAAAGCCGCACTGTTTGCAAATGAGATAGGCGATAGAACGCGTAGCGCGCAACGCGGCGTTGCGATAATGGAAAAATGGTGGGCGATCGAAAAAGCAGCTCGATGCAATTTCGCCGGGGCGTGCGATTTCGGGGCCCGAATCGCGTGTGCTTAATGGGGGCCCCGGCCCCCGGGGTCGCGAACTCTTGAACTCGAAACGGTTATCGATCGGCGAGGGCCGCGGAGTAAACACCTGGTAATTGCGTCATTACCGAGCACCGACTTTTTATTATCGGAAGTGATTGGATATCGTCCCGGCTAAATAACCCCTTCGGAAAAAAAACACGCAGGATTTTCGGCCAACGGGGAGCGGCGAGTGGCAATTAAAATTCGCGAACTTTTATTAATACTGCTTCGCGTACTGTGATGTGTTGTACGATAGAATTTATTATGTAGGACAAAATAATAATTTTTATAATATGTAGTATTTTTTAAGGACATTCGGAATAATATGAAGAAGATATAAAAAGTGATTGATGTATATTATTGTAATTACTTGAGAATTTGGCAATTCTCTACTTAACTCAGCAAGTTTGCAATGTCCTGTATTTTAATCACATTTAATAACTTGAAGGAAAAATAATAGCTGTTAGTAATTTCTAATAATAATGCTTACCAAATAAGCGTTAAATTAATTAAACTGTATTATATTTTCTGTCAGATTAGACTCCGTATTGCAAGAATTAATAGAAGGATTAATACTTAAATGATTTTAAAAAGGCAGTCGGTGCGTCCAGCTTTGCAAGTGAAGAAGGCAGAAATGAGGGGTTCGAGGAAGCCAGGGAGGAAACGACAACCGAGATCCCTTCGACGCGATTCCTGTCGATAAAACGGCACTTCCAGTCTCACCTGGCCGCACCTGTATCAGGTGACCAATCGAGCGTCGCTTGCAAGATGTTGCGCGCCATCCACAGTCTCTCTCTCTCTTTCTCTCTTGCCCTCTCTTTCTCTCTCTCTTTCTCTTCCTCCCTGTTCTCGGTTTCGAGTGATACTAATTGTCGCTCGAGATTCCCCGAGGCTTCAGCTACCGGGACCCTGCGCAGGATCCTGGAAGTCCTTCGACCCTCAAGGCCGCCTGTAGCGTCCACAGATAAAGTCCTGCGTGTTTCTCTCTTGGAAACCAGGTTACCAGTCCCCCGTTTCCGTTTAACGAGATTTCAAACGGACCCCTTCGCGCCACTTAATTTTCCCCGACCAGTTCAATTTCTTCGGGTTTCGTTCCAGGTGTCTCGAATCCTAGTCAGCGAATGCTGTTAAAGAATGAAGGATTCGGATGTTCGGGTCTCGGCGCGAGCGTTGCGATGAAACCGTTCGTAGCTGTTCGATGTTAACTCGATTTACGCCGTCGGCTAATTAACGGGCTAATTGGCGCGATCACGCGGCCGATATCGCGCGTTCACGCTGAGACGTACGCGCCCTTGTCCGCGTTGAATGTGCGATGGATTCTGGAGAAGTCTTGATCCTTGGAGGATCGAAAATGACTGCGTTGCAGAGTGGAAGAGCGAATCAATTGAAGTCTCAAATGAATTGAAATTTGAAAACTGAAATCTTCGAGTAAATTGGAATCTCAAAATTGCAATCTCAAAACTGAAATCTCCGAAGAAATTGGAATCTCAAAATTGAAATATCGAAATTGAAATTTCCGAATATATTGAAATATCGAAACTGAAATCTCCGAATAAATTGAAATATCGAAACTGAAATCTCCGAATAAATTGAAATCTCGAAACTGAAATCTCCAAATCAATTGAAATCTCAAAACTGAAATCTCCAAATCAATTAAAATCTCAAAATTGAAATCTCCGCATCGAATAAAAATCTCAAAACTGGAATCTCCGAATAAATTGAAATCTCATTTAACATTCTGCTAAAGCACTAATAAAACGGTAATAAACTCCCGGTCGAACGACTCGAGATAAATGCGTCGAGCAATGACTGGACAGCGGATATTGTCGCAGGGATCATTAACACTCGGTACCACCTATTACCTGTCGTTACCGACTAGCGTTACGATTCCGTAATCTAAGCGACAACGCAGTTCATTGCACCAGATATACAGCTCTATAAACCCGTCCTCGCAAATCATAAAACCGATACTCAAAAGTAATGTACATACATATATTCGCATACAACGCGATCTACATATATTCAAAGATTGAAAACGTGATTAGACACAGAGGTAACCAGCACTTTTTACGATCCTATACCTCGCATGCAAAATGGAAACTGTTTTTATCAAATACAGGATAGACGTTAACATTTATTTCTGCTCTTAATAATTCTAGTGAAATGATAACAACGCAGGCGAATTTTTAAACGTTTGCATTGTGATAAAACATTTTCTCTGTTTAAAACTATTGTTTATCAATAGCGAATGACAAAGGCGAAATGTGTTAAAAGATGCCCCACGCTTTTGCGACAAATTATGCGCAAAAAGAGCGATCAGCTAAAAGAGCAATCAGCTAAAAAATCGACAAGAGCAACAAACGTTCAGACGATGGAATAATTGATTGATAATGGTACGCGGAACTGCGATCAGAGTCACCTGCGATCCCAAGAAATGCTCGGAGCGCCGACAAGAATCGCGCATTCGAAATGGAAACCAGTCGTACGAAGCTGACTCGTCATCCGCGTTGAGAAAATTCCGAAATAAAAGTCCGCGAGGAAATCACTGTAAATTCCTAATCTTACGATATCGTTAGAGCGTTCCCCGGAATCCACGCTTCGCGAATTTGCATAAATAGCCAAGGCTTGCGCCGATAAGCTCGCCGATCCGTTCTCCGTTACGTCCGGATCGCTTCTGGATCCCGAGAAACGCGTTTTCGTTTGTTCAACGAACCCCGGTAGGTCGTTCGCGAACTAGGAACCGAGAAGAAGAGAGAGAGAGAGAGAGATTGAGAGAGAGGAGAGGAGAGAGGATCGCTAGCCACCGATAATCGAGCGGGACCGTTCGAGACGGCTCGTTACCTTTACAAATCGAGCCGAGCGATCAGATTCGCGCCGGATGCGAGCAACAGGTGAAATTACACGTAGAGAAAATTGCCGATCCTCGCTCGCATTCTCTCCCTCCCTTCTCTATCTCTCTTCTGTCTTTTCTCCATCTCTCTTCTCTCCTTTCTATATCTCTGTTTTCTCTCTTCTACGCCCCTCTCTACTATATCTCTCTTGATCTTCTGTATCTGTGTTTTCTCTCTCCTGTATCTCCCTTTATCTCTTGCATCTCCGTTATCTCTCTTCCGCTTCGATTCTCTCTTCTCGTCCTCTCCGTTTCTCTCTCTCTCTCTCTCTCTCTCAGTCTCCGTCCGCTATTCATCGCTTCCGTCCCGCTTTTTCTGTACCACCGTCCTCCTCTCTCCCTCTAAAGCACAGTCTTGTTACTCCGGGGGCACGAAATTGCAACTTTAGCTTTAACTGCGGGATAAAATGCAACCGCGACTGCGGTTCCGCCGGCAGCGAAGTCGCGGTTCGAAGACCCCGACACTGCCGGCAGCCTCTCGCTGCGATGATTAGCGAGCCGCACGCGAATCGACGATACGTAAAGCAATGGTGTACCATGCACTTCGATACGTCATTGAATTTATTCGCAATTAGAACTCGCGGCGCAGCTGACGCCGATCGTTTCCCGAAGGCGCGGACTTCGTTCTCCAATCGTTGCTTCAGCGAGACGCGGATGATTCGTTCGCGAATCAGATGCAATTTTATATAAATGAAAATGATTTTAAATAAGAAGTATATTTATTGTAAGACGTAAAATCGCTGTTTCCTTGTGACGTGTGTACGCGTCGTCCTCGGCTAACGGGTTAATAACAGCGAATGCCGCCTATCAAAAGGAAGCTTGGAGCAACACCGGTATCTGTTACAATAAATCCTGGAGAACAAAAGGAAAGGAGCACGGTTGCCGGCACGAAGAGGATTGGGAAAAAAAGGACGGGAGAAAATCGGGTCTCGCGGGGCAATTACAGCTGGAAGAAGGGCGAGAGGGGTGTTGCGACGTCAGCGACGGTAGCGTCGGTGATTCCGTCTGCTGGTGTCGGTGATATTTCGTGTAATGGTGTCGGTGGCCGTCTGGCAGCGTGTCTGCGCCGCTTTAATTTCCTCCTTGTCTATCCGCTTAGGATCTCGACTGGTGGCCGCGCGCAAAAGCGATCGCCTTCTACACGAAAGGGTCGTGCTCCCGACCGGCACGGATCACGATTTAATCCGTGGATCGTGATCGAGCCACGCCCGGTTTCGAGCGCGCGCGGCACACGTCAGCCCTGACCTTTTCCTCGATACCGGCGCGCAAACCGAGATCCAACAACGATAACTGTTCGCGCGTTCTCCTTCTCTGTCGTCCATCTCCTTCGCTCAATCTCTCTTCGTCTCTCCCTCTTTCTATCTCTCTATCTCTCCCTCTCCCTCTCTATCTCTTTCTCTTTTTCTCTTTTTCTCTTTTTCTCTTTTTCTCTTTTTCTCTTTTTCTCTCTTTCTCTTTTACTCTTTTTCTCTTTTTCTCTTTTTCTCTTTTTCTCTTTTTCTCTCTTTCTCTTTTTCTCTTTTTCTCTTTTTCTCTCTTTCTCTCTTTCTCTCTCGCTCGATCTTTTTGTCTCTCCGGTTTCCTGCCACGAATTTACGAGCCTCTACGGCTCAATGTTTGCGACGATAACAATCCTGTTCGCGGAGACCCTAAAACCGGACGGATAACGCGGCCACGCGGAGACAAGTTACACTCGCAACTTTGTTCCAATACGAGCTTCGAGATATCGGGGACGTTAGTCAAACCAGTGCCGCGCTATCTCGCTCGGCTCGATTATGCTCGAGCACCAATAGCGAAGTTGGCTCGCGTAGGATTTATCGTGTTCGCGACTCGTGCGCGTAGTAGAATCGTCGAGTCGAGCCGCGGGTAGAATATTACACGTCCTGCGCGATTCTACCGTGGAATTAGCTGTCGGATTGAAAGGCCCGAGGTCCATCTGCCTGGGAGTAGAAGCGTCCGAAAAGAGTTCGTTGCCGGACCTTCGCGCCGAATCTTTCGGTCTCGTTTTCTACGCTCAGACTCGTCCGCTACGCTACAACAGCGTGAGTAATTCGGGTATAAATATTAACCACGTTGTTAACTGAAACAATTCGCGCTTGATACTTCCACGCGTAGAATTCCGGCTCCGCGCAATGTTCCACGAGAGCTCACGCGGCCCAAATTTCCCCGCGCAGAATTCCCATGCGCCCCAATTTTCCCCGCGTTCAATTTCCTCCGAAATTTCCACGTCTTGCAACTACTCCCGCCCCAAATTCCCGGAATTCTCGCGCGATCTCCGCGCGTAGAATTCTCGAAGCTCCTGCATACGTGTCCCGCCTGCCGGTGCCCCCGAATTTCCTGCACGCCGATCGTCCCCGCGCGGAGCTAATCTGCAACGCCGTCGAAAGTCCACGGAAGAAGGGGATCGCGTTTCGAGGACTGGCGGAACACACGGCCGCGTTGCAAAAGGGCTAATAAAGCAGCCAAGCATCCCCGCCCTTGAACCGTGGGCCGCGGAGGCTGGACGCAGGGCGGCGTACACGTTAGATACGGCTAGACAGTGTACATCGGCATGTATAAATTAAACCGAAGCTGCGCGCGGCCGGTGTAAGCGGGGCGTAGAACCGCGCGAGCGCGCTCGCATTGTGCGCGACCAGTCGGACGAGAATTATGCGCACCTTGCCAGGAATTAACCGCGGCCACCGGAGGGGCTTTTACCCTCCCCGCTCGCGTCCGTTTCACGCGGGACCGTGTATTTACGTGTGCCAGAGAGCCGCAACCGGCCCGCATAAATGGAGCTCTCCGCGTTCAAGATTCCGCGGCGCGCCGCCGGACCGCGCGTCGTCTCCTACCACCGCGCGATGGAATTGCGCTCGCAATTCGCGCGACCAACCCAACCCCTGCTAAATGACCTGCCGCGATACACAACGCCGAAGAACTTTCCAGACAATTCCTCTCTATTCTTCGAGCCACTTCCGCGGTCTCCTCGGCAATTTAGTTTTCCACTTCGGCACAACATTGTCACCCGCTACGAACAGTTGTTAAACGCTGCCATCGCGATCCAATATCTCACCGGCGATGTTAACGCTGAATCGGAATGCGATGTAACAATCGCGAAATTGGTCAGATCTATGTTGATCCATTCGCATCGCAAAGAAAAGTGAAAAGCTCGTTCTTTGATATTTAATATAATTAAATTATAAAGATATAAAATTTTTTCTTTTACTGTATTTAAATTTTAGTGACAAGCCTGGTATAAATAATATTAAATAATATGCGCTTCGGTGATAAATGACTAAGTAAAATGCGCGCATATATGCGCTTATGATCTAAATAGGTTAATAGATCGAAAATATTATATATATATATACTACAAGGATCAGAAAAATGTGAATAAAAATGTGTTGCGAAGACCTGGTCCCGATTAATCAACTAAGAAGAAAGGAAACACGAGGGCGAGGAAATCGTTTACCAAAAATGTTTACCTCATTACACGAAATTCAATTAACCAACCTTTACCATCGTATTCAGCAAACTGCTTCCGTCATTTTACAAAGTTCGACAGCCCAAAGCTGCTACTTAACGAATACAGTAATGGTCGGACAGCCGTGCACGGACCGCGACTACCGATAAATCGTCGGACAGTTTCCCTGAAACGGTGGATACTTTCCATAAACTTTGCAATCTCCGACAGGCGCCGAAGCACTCCGTGGCGAGATCCCGTTCGTAGATTGGCCACCCGAAGTCGAACCCGATTAACGTTCCGGTTACATCGCGGGCGTTACTTCATCTCTCGACGGCGCCGATAAAAGCCCGTTCGTTTTCGATGAATAAATTAACCACCGGATAAAAGGGAGCGTCGAGAAGTTTCACCGGCGTGCGAGGATCGATTCCAATTTACCTCGACGGGGCCCCCCTCCCTCTGTATAATATTTAATACGCGACGGTTCCCTAATTAAGGCTCGCGAAAGCGAGAACGAGCCGGCGCCGGGGATTTCGTGCTGCGAGTTTCGACACTTCGGGTCCTTTGATCGCGACGCCGGAGCAGACACCGACTCGTAAACCACCGAATGGGGGGCTTAATTAAATACAACGTCCCGCGGCCAACAGAGAAGGTGATGAAGAGAGAGCAACAGAAATAGGGAGAGAGAGAGAGGGAGCAACACAAAGCGTGCGTGAGAGAGAAAAGGAGATCTCGATGTTATCCAGCCACCCTCGAATCCAAGAAACGATTAAGCGACTTTCACGACCGATCGGAAAGCATTAAGGGCCTGAACGCCGTCCGATGATAAATCGATCTCTAAATCCGAATCTACGATCTCCATCGGAGGAACGCCGCGATCGTTAATAACCGGATACTAATGATTCGTTCCTGTCGAACTCGATCGCTCGGTATCGATCTACGCCAGCCGTTATCTTCGATTTATTGGACTGTTAGCGATGGCCACGTCCGATTCTACGTTGCCGATATCCACCCGGCGAGAACGTTGCGGGAAAAGCGTATCGGCCAGAAGCTCGATATATTTTCAACTATCCGCGTTGTTCGAAACCCGGTGAAATCTACTCGGCACGTTCTATTCGAGAAAGTATCTACACTTGCGATGAAGCGATACGACGTGAACTATTATAGCTGTACCAACGTAAGAAAAATGAGAATTCGTGACGGAATAACGTGGCAATTTTGTTTGCTGGCAAATTGTACCAATTTGCATACTTAAATTTGCGTACAAATTTACATTGCTTACAATCGAACGATAAATTTATACGCCAATGAAATAGACGTATTAAATTGGAAATGAATTTTAAATGGAGTAAAATTCTCGCTTCAATCTGTTCGATTTATTTACAGCAGAATAAGCCAACAAAATCGAATCGATTTCAATCGCGCCAATATCAGAAGAATTGATATTCTTAGCGAAATAAATGCAGATGAATGCGTTCGGTTTCGAGGGAAACGATTGGCAGCAGGGAATCGGCAGCGGGCCAGAGAGACGATCGATCGACGCGTCGATGCATCGCGTGCCCGCGCGAGTTCTTACCGGGAAGCGCGATGTTTATCCCGGCGCGCGTGAATTTACGATGCGTTTAACGCGAGCCGACGCGAGCGTTTAACCGATCGAACAAATTGGTCGTCTCTCCGCTCGGCCTCGCGATCCCGAGTGTCGCTTAACGATCCTAGTCCGCGTACGCTCGCGTTTACAGCACGGTTAATTGCTCGACGCGCGGACCGTGATCGAGAGATTTAATAAATTTTAACGGCGGACCCGTTTGATTCGTGGCCCGTCGGCTCGCTCAACAAGAGAAAAGGGGGGGGGGCGGGCGAGTTCCTCGGTTCCCGTGTCGGTTTTCGTAAATCGGCCCGCGATTATTTATGCTCGCGTAAATAATTATCGGCGCCGGTGACCGCGTAGAAAGATCGCCGGACGAGTTTATCGAAACGAAGCCGCGGACACGGGAGAAAATCGAGATCGATGGGATCAGCGAAATCACTGCAATCATCCCCCCTCCCCCTCTGTGCACTCGAAATGAATACTGGAAATTAATCATCTCGTTCGTCAAATGCGATGATAATAACCGAGAGAACTGTATTATAGTTTATGATGCAGCAATCACCATTAGGTTTACGGGACATGTTTAATAATTGTACCATACAATGTATTATATTACTAAAATTTATTCGTCGCTTTTAATTCACCCATTTCGTCCACCGCAATTCTCCTATCTTCGTTACTGTAATAACAAGAACCAGTTCACCCCGCGACAGCATATTTTCTCTAGAAAAATGACGAGGTCGGAAAAAACTACCAATCAATTATCCCGCAATTAACGAAAACACGGTAGAATCGATAGGAGCGCGGCAATTAATTTCCAAGGGGAGGACAAACAGTG
>NC_135780.1:12611884-12624299 GCF_028453695.1 Augochlora pura
CGGCGCGGCGACCGGCCAAAGAGAGCTTCGCGAAGAGAAAGAGGGATGAAGTACCGAAAAAACGAACGGGAAAGAAAGAAAGAAAGAAGAAGAAGAAGAAGAAGAAGAAAAAGCGAGGCGAAAAAATAGAAGGTAGAAGAAAAGGAGGAACGCGCGGAGTATAAATCGTGGGGGGATCTCGCGTGAGCTTGATCTTTGTGAACGTGGAAAAAGGAGCAACCGTCGGCGCGCGGGGACCGGCGGAAGAAAAATAAGCGGCCGCCGTGGAACAACCGTGGCACCGGCGGGCCCCTCGCCGAGGGCACGGGGACATAGGGGGCTCGGGACAGAGAAAGAGAGAGAGAGAGAGGGAGAGAGCGAGAGAGGGAGAGGGGCGCATTGAAACGCGTCATTCGATCACGAAGCCGGTATCAGGTGCAAACCAGTTTCGGTGCATACGGGAGAGCAGAGTGCACCGGCCCGATCTGCAAATGGCGACACGCACCGTTCGTCTCCGAACAAGTGCGCGCCACGAATCGGTTAGACACGCGTGAATCTGCGTAGACGGTCACGAAGACGACTTTCGGTGCCCCCCCTCGGTCGCCTCTCCGACGTCTTAATCCGATCCTTAATTTCGCTCGTCGGATTTTTATGCGCTCGCAGCTGCGATAAACTGTCCGGCTGCTCTCCCTTGCGACACTGTTGCATATCAACGTCCTTTTATACAGGAAATTATGGCAGAGCTCCCTGTTGCCACTCGCTACGGTCGTCGTCGTCTCAACCTTGCTTGATCTCGAGCTCTAACTCGGTCTACACCTTGCGTCATAGTAGTAGCTAGACCTCGATCTAGCTACTACTCGCTACTACATACTAGTCGCATATTCGGACGACTTTAACATATATAACATTAAAATTAAATATATAATATTCCTAATAATTCATTCAAAAACTGGGTCAAAGGACTCGAAACCTTTTCGCAAAAATTTCGAAGGGACTAATTTACTGTACAATTTTTCTTTCATCTAAAAATGAAAAGCCTTCGGCGTAACAAAATTGTGTAACCTTTTTAATCTCTTCAGAGTAGAGACATCCTCTGAAGGGAACAACTGTGCAAGTGAAACGTCACAGGTACACAGGCCCAACCCAAATAGCAGAAACGATGGAAAAGAAATGTGGCGAGACTGGTCGGAAGAATGATAAGAAGATACACTCGTCGTAGTTAAACAGTCCCTGAAGTGGAACGAACGTTTGCGGTTCACGGAGGATCGGAGCGTTCGCGAGAGGTTTGCGGAGCGATAGACGAGAGATCTAGGGGGAGAGGCACGCGATCCGAGCACGCTATTTGAACAGAACGATAGGGGACTATCGTTGAACAAACCCGCGGGCCCGGCCGGGTCCCCGATAAGACAAGCTGAAACGCGAGGCGGCTCGCTGGCTAGCTAGCTCGCTCGCTCGCTCGCTCGCTCGTCATCCGAGCGGGCCCCGATCCTTTCACCGGCTACGAAACGGGCCAGCCACGCCGGCAGATACAACTTCCAGCTATAAATCATCGGTATCGTCGTTACCGATCTAAAATTCAGCCAACAATGGACGCACGGCAGCCACCATTCGACGATCTTCGCGATCCCCGCCCCACGAATTCGAACACGTTCGAAAAGAACGGCGCTAGTAGACTGCGGATTTTACGAATTTATAGCTAAAATGGGTAAATAAATTATACATTAGGTGCATGAAGAGTTTCGGCACATCTTTGAAAACGCTGTCTTAATCTTTGTCGAAATGACCTAAACGACTTGCTATTGAATATTTTTCGATAATAAAGAGTCCAATCGGTTTCACAGCCCGCGAAGACGTGCGTCGAAGTGAAGACGTGTTTCAATAAACAATTAACTCGCCATGTTATAAAGTCGACAATCATCCATAAAATAGCCAAAACAGTGGCACAGATTGTACATATTTTTCGCCGGGCTGAGGTATCGTCGAACATTGGAAAAAAAAATCTGTGCCCACGACGTCCGCCAGCTTTCGCGAGCGACATTTAGGTTCGTTTCAGTTCCGAAGACTTTGGGTAGGCTTTCGGCCCGACGAAGGCTCCTCGGCCGTGTTGTAAAAGTCGACGACACCCGTCCGGCCGAATCGAACGGACACCGGGACAAATTGATAGGAGGCAGAGATACCCGTCGTATTATTACGTTTCTGGTCGCGTACCCGGGCCGTCGCGTGTTGGCTCGTCGATTCTGGTCACGCGACCGCGATCGCCACGTGTAAAAACGGCTTTATGTGCGCGGAATGACCGACAAACCGTGGAAGAATGGCCCCGGAGAGGATGAGACACGGTCGCGCATCCTATTTGCGAAGGATATCTGGGGTCACTGGCAAAACCGCGATTTCCTAGGAAATCGAACGAAGTCGTCGCGATCGCTTAAAGCGGTGGGTAATGTGGGTTAAACGCTATTGTTATAGCAAAATATGTTGCAACTGTTGTCTCCTCGCAGCGAATATACCAGAATAGATTTTATCCGAATCAGATGTTATTAAATTTAAAAATACAAGACTTTTATAGTCTAGAGCAGAGCTGACAATTCCTGCTTGAAAATTGTTAATTAAATATAATGATATCTAATTCAAGTTCAGGCAAACATTATTGCATTTTAGAGTCAAAGCTCCGGAGACTTCGATTTTAATGACTCGCACGGAATCGATAAAATTTGATCGAACAGCGAAAATATCGATCGTTAATTCCGCCGTGCCGGTTAATTGCTCGAAGGAGCCGTCCGAGGAACACGTGTCCTTTCGACGAGTCTCGATTGGCGGTTGCACGTGCACGAGGGGAATCCTTTTGTCCGGCTTCAGAAAAGTCTATAATACGAGAGAGGAGGTCCGAGGCCGAAGGACGAAGCTCTCGGTGGTGCGTCGTGAGGATCAGGACACGGCCAGAGATTAACCGAAGAGCGAGAGAGGAGAGGAGAGAAAGGGAGAGCGTGCGAGGGAGAGAAAGAAGAGAGGACCAGCTGGCCAAAGAGGAGACGATTCAATCTCCTTTCTCTGGCCTTTTCTGAGGACCAGCCGGAATAGTAGACGGCAGGGCGAAAGGGAGTGTCTCGGATGTCGCATGCGGGCTTCGCTCGCTCAGGATCCTCTTCCTCTTGTTCGCTCGCCGCTTCCTCCCGCCCTCTGGGCCCACCCTCGTCCTTGGCCAGGATCACGCGCGTCGTTTTCAAACCCGTTCCTCTTTTCTCCCCTTGTCTTTAACCCCTTCCTCGATGTCGAGCAACTTGTACAATCGGGAGGGAGCATGATTTCGAACCGGACGGGAATAAGTAATCAGCGTTCAATGCACAATGCAGCGAAACAATGGAATAACCGGATCAAAAGGTAATTCGTCGCCGTCGTGCATAGATCAAACGTTGCAAATCATCGTAAATTATCTATGAGAAAATTCATAGAAATGCTAATGATAATGGAAGCAGATTTCCTCGGACGAGGCTAGAGAACTGAGAAACGTCTGAAGAATTTTAAGAATTTCGCCGGCGTTAAAGAGGCGAGGCAACAAATAGGAGAAGACGGTTCCCGAGTCAACGAGGGGGGAGGGAAACGTCGATAATCGGTTCACGTCGACGACGACGACGTCGGCCATTAGGGTTGTTTTTCTAGGCGCCACTCCCAGCAGACATAATATTTTCAGGCCTCGATCGGAGAAGCAACGCGCTGCCTATCCAAACACGACAGTCTCCCGCTCCGGAGACGCGTTAATGACGTCTGATTTGCAAACAAGAAGCCGCTTTTGAAGGGGGGCCCTTCTTCGCCCGATATTCTCGAGGACTCGGAAGCCCGAGAGAGAGTGGCTTACGAGCCGGCGAACGAATTTAGGGGAGGGCTCTCTCGCCCCGTCTCGTTTTACTTAAACATGTAGATTGCACGAGTGAATTGTAAACAGCCTTCGGGGGAGGGCCGACGAAGAAAAAAGAGGCCTTCGGGGATTACGAATGAGACTTTCAGCGACGGTAGCGAGCCTGACAAGCGTTTCTGGGGTTGCGGGTGCTCGCGGAGGCTTTCAGAAGCGAAGATAGAAACTTAATTCATTGCCTTCACAGCCTTAAGTCATTGCACCTATAGACGAAATATTATTACATCCGATGGGAAATTATCAGAATTCCAGGAGACGATAATTTTAGTATTTACTGCTAGCAAAACGATGGTTAATTTGGAAGACATTTAATCTACGAATTTAAACAGTAAAGCGACTCGAACTATTTCGCGATTACAAAGGCTAATAAGGTTTCTAAAAAGACCCGTCGAAAGACTCAGCCAAACGATGAACCGGCACAGGAGGATCCAGAAGCAGTCTGGGTACCACGTGCAGCGAAGAGGAGACCAGAAAACCGTGGAAAAAAATAAATTCCACCGACGGCGTTGCGGCGCATTAGGCGCGGCGACACGAAACGAGGACCGCTTTTGAAAAGCAAACAATTAAGAGAACAGTCGAGATAGGAATCTTCCTGTCGGCTCCCCGATACAGAAAGGAGCCGTGTAATAACTCGCGGCCGATAATGGGACCGACCGGTGCCTCCCCCCTCCCTATCCTCCTCTAGATTTCGACAAGAGGCCCCGCGTATATTCTTTCGTCTCGAAGCGTCGTCGTCATCCTACCTTTCGCGTTCCACCGGATCCTAACGGGGCGCGCGCGTATCGATTCGCGGCGAGATCGATGGCCCATCGGATTCGATATCGGGGGCATTATCGACGAGCCGTGTCGGCCCGGGGACCGGTGTCGATTCCGAAATACGAGATACGATCTGACAAACTCGTCCTGCGACGGCACAGTGGCCCGCGCGCGATAGTAGCCTGCGGTCGAAACTCGATTTATCAACTTTGATGCACGAACTAAATTTGTTTTCCTCTGTACGAAAGCTTGAATATTGTTTTAATCGTCTGCCACGGCAAGCGTTTATATTTTTAAAAAATTTTGCAATCTATATACGAGGAATATTAGGTTTTTGATCATTTAAACATAATATTAAAATATAAGAAGGATCATTGAATATTGTTTAATTCATGCGCGTAATTCTTTGTTCCAACGCCAGCTATCGCAGAGATTACGAACCATTTAAATAGATTTATGACTTGCAATTTTTATAAGGCAACACGCGTGTGTCAATCACTTTTAGACCTCGGTACATTTATTTTTAAAATGCAGATCGATTTTCAAATTCATGGTTGTATCATCACAAATTTTCCAACGTATTCCGAAACGGATGAATTGGTTATCGATTTCCCCACCTGCTGTTGTCGTGCAAAAATATATATTACGGAAAAAATTAGCGATAAATACCGAAAGCAGAGCAAACGATGTTAAACAAGCGGTGTCGTAATTTACTATCCACCGCGGCGGGGACGATGGCTTCTAAATCACCGGAGGACCAGTTTGGAGATGCCGGAGCTGTTTCGGTAGTCGAGGACCCGGTCTGGAGCTGGTCGTTAATTAAGGATCGTCGGGTTAATTAGCCCCGACACTTCGATCGCGACGCAACAGGTTGAACCGTCGGCGACGTCTTCCGTCGGCGTCTCTCTCTCTCTCTCTCTCTCTCTCTCTCTCTCTCTCTCTCTCTCTCTCCCTCTCTCTCTCTCTCTCTCGATCTCCCCCCTTCTCTTTTCCTCGCCCTCTCGTCGGCCACTCCTTCCCGGGGAAAATTTATATTTCCGCTCGGAGGATCGCGCACTGTTGGTACCGTTTCCATGTATTTACCGGAGTGCCACGCGTAAATAAATACCTCCGAGCGCTGGTTGACCAATCCCGAGATCCCTAGGATCGTGACGAGCGTCCCGTTTCCTCCTCACGGTCACGAAAAATCCGCGATTTATGCGACGGTGCTCGGCAACCGCCGGGTGCTAAACACCGAGGAGCGGTCGCCTTCTTGAATGGCTCGCGGAATAATTTATCGAGGTCGTTCCACCGTGAATCGATTCACAGTCGACTCCCTCCTCCTCCTACGGAGACTCTCAGCGCCGGAAGTCGTTGCTCCCTTTTTTCGAACCTGTGCCCGCGGTATCAATGGACCGTGAACCACCGCCGACCGGTCTTAATTCAAATTTCCATCGATCCGTTTCACGCAAATGTCTGAGCTTCCCTGATTCAGCCGACGCGACAGGGTTATCGAGACTGACTTCCCGGACGAGTAGGAATTGTGAATTGAAATGTTCAATGTAATCCTCGAATCTCGACGAAGAAGACTCGTTTCAAATACCCTGCAGCTTTCGTTTCATATGTCTTCCTACAGAAGACGCGATCTTTCAGTGAAAAATATTGACCCTTCCGTGGACGATCTTTGATCCAGTAGGTAATATTTATAGGAATGTCAAACATGACATTGTAATTTCCGACTCATTATGGGATTATATAATAGTGTTAGCATGCTAGGTAAAAACGTAATTTCCATGCTAGCTTTACCCAGCGGACAATAATAATTCGAGAATTGCCAATTCAGATATTAATTGACGAAATCGCTCGATAACTGGTCCATAGGGGCATTGGTCTAGCAGTGAATTACGGTGCAGCGGTTAATTGCATCACCGTGGCGTACGAGCATGATACAAGAGAGATACTGGTAGAGAGAATGTCTACTCACTTTCGGCCGCTGTCGAGGAACCTGTCGAACTCGACGGACATTTTGCAGCAGAGTGCCCGCCTGTTGTGCGAGGAGGAGCACTTGGTGTTGATCATGTGGCCGTCTGAAAGCAGAGAAGAGAACGGACGATATCAGCGCGGTGGTGGGATTGGCGTGCAATTAATTAAGAGGTTAATAATCATCCTGCCGGGGGTCGCGCGCCGCGCCGCTGTGGGGGCCTTAATTAATTCGGCTCGATGGCCTCTCGCTCCTGAAGGAGCCCCGCCGAACCGATGTTTCGAACGCGGCTTGGTATAAGCGTGTGTACACGCCGGCCCCCGCTGGACGATCATCGCGATACCTGTGTTTCTGTTCACCCCGGAGCCGCCACGCGCTTCAATTACGCCCGCGAACAATGCCCGGCAATTAATCGAGGCTGCCCGCAATTAAAAACCCTGTTACGGCGAACCTCGGCCATCGGACGAGCGCGCCTCCTTTCACTCGCGACAATCGTCGAACCACGCGCCGCTCTAGAAACTGTACTTTTCTATAGCCGGTCGTACGCGGCATGGTTCGCGTCCGACGAGGAAATAATGCAGTGGATATTTACATGCGGAACGCGACGGGAGAGCACAAGAGGTTGCAATCACGCTGGTCGATTGTGTTCGGAAATGATCGGAATATATGTACCGTCCCAGGGATCCAGTATCCGGGCACTCCTGATTTTCCACGTGGAAATTACCCTTTAATTGGTCAGAGATTAGCCCTTTGCGAATCGTACGTTTGCAAATTAAATGCTAAATCAAATGACTGGTGAATATTGCGAATCGAGTCTTCTAAATTTTTGTCTAAGGATCGAAAGGGTCGATCGATTTCTCCTGGCCGATCTCCGCGGATCGTTTAAAGTTAACGTCTTCGTTGGGCGCCGGGCGTAATCGTCGTTTCCACGGAGCATTGCTATCTGGGTGGACGAACGAAGGGCGGATGATATGCGAGAGGCAGGTAGAAGCGATCGCGGCGGAGGTGCAAAACCGGTGCAGAGCGCGTGGTGAGGTCAAATGTCGGACGGTGCCCGAGGGCTCGCGTGCTCATCCCTCCTCCTTCGTCCTTCCGTGCCATTATCCTCCCTGTTGGCTCGGGTCCACCCACGCCTCTGCTACGGGGCTAACTGGTGCGCCGCGTTACGAGGGAAATACCGAATGATCGCCCGGAGGGGATAGTCGTTCGCGACAGCAACAAATTCTTCTTGTTAACGTTCCTAAACGGCGCCGTTTCGTATCCACGGTTCTCGCGCTCGTGAAAATCCGGCGAACAATAGCGTCTAGATGCTCCACGAATTGTTTCATTCGCCGAATAGAGATCTCTAGCCTAACTCTAATCCGATCCAAAACCTCGAAGAATCTTATTTCGAAAAAATAACGTCTATTTCAAACAATTTACTTCATATATATATTTTCGATAACATTATTCGCGAATTATGTTTTAATGTTTCAAACAATGCTACTTCGAACGTTCTCAGATGCGGTTGGATCCACTTCGACGTTATCCAATTGCAGCTGGTTGAGCAGAATTCGTGATAATGACCTATTCGTGAACCTGGTCGGATCTACGAGGACTCGGGTCTAATTGAACCCGATTCGACTCAGTCGGACGAGCAGTTCGCAAGTAGACAGTCTTGTCTAGACTTAATCGGAGCTAGTTTGAAGTTTGAGATAGTTACTGGAGGCTCAGACCCGATCAAACTCCGAGCTGAGCCTAGCTATAGCTGGTTCGACCCAGTTGAGATCAGTTGGGCATAGTTGAAGAAAATGACGTCGATTCGATTCGATGGACAATTTCCTCGTATAATTGTACTTTGGATGAACCTATCCTTCTCCGGACTTGGTAACCTAGTTTTCGAAGTTGAAGACTTGAACTAGTTTAACACGATCCGATATAGTTTGCTCCAGTTGTTGGAATATAAATGATATAATCGTGGCGCAGAGTCGAGCAGAAAGTGATCTGATAAATAATATCAAAGTAATAACCGTTTAATCCAATAGACATCTGTCTGGATGTTACTAGCTGAACTCGGTTTCCAATCGGCTCGAGTCGAACCGAGCCAAGCTGTCGCTCGACCCAGTTGGACCCGTCCGCGGTTAAACACTTGCAGAGGCCCGTGCACGTGGAATCGTGATATTTTCGAAGAACGTAGCATCGGAACCAGCGAGCGGAGGACGGAGGAGGATCGCACGCGTTCCCCTTCGAATACAAAATCCGCGGGCGTTTCGCCATTCCTTGGGCAGTCGGTGTACGAAGGGGGAAGCCCCCCTGCACCTCCGCCAGTCGCTCGGCCTCATCGTCATTTGCATCCGCGCCGGAGGGTGCTGTTAGTATGCGCGCGATGCCGGGAGCACGCTCGACGATAATATTGCCGTGGAGAATACCTCCGGTTGCCATTTTTATTGCCGTGGATATTCCGTCGGCGTGCTACCAGCGCTCGCATGGCTCCGCGGGGGCCGCACGAATTTTCGAAATGGCCCGGGCCCGGTCATTCCGCGCCGTTGAATACCAATCACCGGGGGAAAAATGATCAACCCCGTCCGCCTCGTTGCCCGAAAGAACCGAGGCGGCGAAAGCCGCGACGAGGCGTCGAAAGTTCGCCCGATAAGAGAGGCGACCGACTAGGATCGCGTCGATCGGACACGCAGCGTTTTTACCCGGCGATTATTCGCCGGCGCAGGCCCGTCGCTGTAACCATAACCGGCGGATTCCGTCGGCTCGGGTTGCGATAACGGCTCTCGTGCCGGTCGAATTTCGCTCGCGTAGCAGACGGATCGATTCGCGAACGGAGACGCCTCGGCGCGGCGAACTTAAGGATCCGCGATTCGAACGAAATCGCAGCCGCGCGCGGATCACGGTTGCGAAACTTGCGATAAAGGGGTGTATTGTTTCGGCGACCGAGCACGGCCGGACACGGTCAACTTTGCGAATGATTGACGAGCAGGGGGTGGAGGAGGAGAGTAGGAGCGTACGGCTCCTACACGCACGCGCTCGTTTCGCCGGCAATTATCGCATAAACGAGGGCAACCATTAAGTCCCGGCAGCGTAATTATCCGTGCCTCGTATTACAACAGAAATAAACGCTCCTCTCACTCTGGCTACGTTTCTTTTTTAATAGAGCCATTTAACCGGGGGAAACGTTTACCTGGGAGCAACTGAAAGCCGCGCGCGGCCTTCGAACCGGCTCCGAACGATATGTTACCTCGTGGCTGGATAAACGATAATCGATCTACTTGCTCCGTTAACTTGTTAACTGGCCGAGACGAGTTAACTCGTCGTTCCCTGTTACGTACGCCCACTTTTCCTTCTGTTTCTGTTTCTTCTTTTGTCTCGACACCGTACCCTTACTTGGGTAAAATTCGGCTTCGTTCGATTCGTTCTACGATAAGATTGACCAGAATTTGTTGAAAGGGTTTCATTTTTGATCGCGGCCCGAAAGTCTAAAGGTTAACGAGACAGCAGTCCCATCCACCAGTTTTTCGAGAGCTCGTCGAGCGGAGATCGGGACGACGACAGTTTTCGGCCACGGTCTTAATTACTTCCTTAATTAACGAGCTTCCCCTCTCCGGGTGTGTTCGAGGTAACGATCGTGGGTCTCTGCCCGGCCCGAGTTTCTCACTATTAGAAAAATTACGCGCGCCTACCGATCCCCGATCTCTCGCGCGAATTAGAGAACGTTGGCGGCCCTCCGCGGCGAGGATTTTAATCAATGCTCCGCGCTACTTTCGAACGAGTAATAATCGCTTCCCTGAATTCATGCGAGTTCGTCATGGAATCGGAGTTTTGCCCATGCAGATCGGATCAGAGATTTGGTTTGTACTTACTGGTCTGGTTCTGGAAGTACGGGTCGTCCCGGTCGGTGAAGAACCACGTCTGCAACAGAGAAAGGAAACGCGCAATGAGAACCAGAGAGTCGCCAGGCTGTCGCCGCGATTTCGAGCCGATCGAGCGGGAAAGTCTAACGATCGGCGTGTCGGTCACGTACAGGCACCATTGTTTACCGCGACGTTTCTAGCCGACAACAAGTACACGTAACGCGACGACGACGACGACAACGGCGCAGCCCGTATATACGCGCGCGCACATGCGACAGGCCGCGCGCACCATGAAACCCGATCATAAATTTCGATTTCTTCGCGACGAGCGGCACACACCGAGCGGATCGCGCGCTCCGTCCACGTCCGCAACCGGGATCGATAAATCTTCGCGAGGCTGCCTGCCTTTTTTGGGATCGAGCGAGCCTTGGCGTTTCACCTTCCGCTCCGCGCCGGGAAAATTAAGCTATAACCGCGCTTTTTCATCGACTTTGACGCACCGGCGATTCGATCTTAATTAGTCGCCTATGGTTCCGCGTGCCGGTCGCGCGCGGTACACTCGGCTGCTTATGGTCGTCGATCCCTTGTAAGCGCGACGTCGAAAGACGTCCGATCATTTTCGACTAACGTCGTCGAGCTCGCACGTCTACTATTTATATACAGTTGATGGATCGGCGAAACGGTGACTTAAACTCATTTCAATTTTCTCTGCATTAAATCTCCCGCACGCGTTTATCTTTCCATGATTCATCGCAAAAGACACAACGAGAATAATAGAACTGCGCACGCGAAAGTTGCATGCATTATTTGATCATGCGTATTATTGTTTATTGAACCGTGTAACACGTGTACGAATTTTCTTTGCCGATAACGAAGTGTTGGTCAGATAATAGACAAGTAGTTGATACTAATTAGCGTTACGTTGACCGTATAAAATGTAACAAAATATAGCACGAGCGATGAAAGGTGCTCGATCGTAGCGAATAAGGTGAAATCGAAGGTTTCGGTCGTTCACCGTAGGGACAGGACAGTTTTATCGCGTCGTCCGACAAAAAACACCTCTGTGACACGAGGCCCCAATGGGAACAGACTGATCCGGGGTCGTTAGAGGATCGGTGCAGCGCACGTGTTAAAGCAGTCGCCTCCTATTTTTAGTTGCCGAGTTCCCTTCAGGAAGCGGAGCAGCCCGCAAGAAGGCAGAACGGACGTCACCGGGCATTGTCTCGAGGATTTCCCGGCGCGGTTCATTACCCCTTGCCGATGCTCCTTGTTCGGAACCTAAACTGTGGGAACCGAACGGACGTCAACCGGCGGGGGGAGAGCCGAAAATCGCGTCGCCCCCGGAGATCCTCGAGCTGCAGACTTTTACGCAAGCGGTGCAACAGCCGGCGGAGAACGTCCGTCGGCCAATTTGAGCGCGTCGCGGCGGATGTCCGGCGCAATTAAAAGATTAAAGAATCGGGACCGGAGGATGAAAAAAGAAGGTGAGAGACGGGAGAGCGGAGATAGTAGATAGATAGAGAGCGTGTAGAGCGAGACACCGTCGTCAGCGTTCGCAGAAGCGACACGAATATCCGGCAAACAAGAAACACTGACGAAGGGACGAGCAACGGGATGACGTCATTGGCACCGGCGTCACGTTACATCGACATAATTACGTTAATCCGCGCACGTACCGCGCGGCTAAAACGGGCGTCATTGTTCGCCCGATCTTCGGCACAGACCGCACGCTCCCTTCATCTCTCTCTCCCCCTCTCCCTCTCTCTCTCTCTCTCTATCTCGCGCGCCGTCGCTCTAGCTCGTTCCATCTCGCTAGAGAATCCTTGATACATTTCGACTCCGAGAGGTCGTGCACCGCTTCTGTGGGTGGCGGCAGTTGCCAGCGAGGCGAATTAAACTAGTCTGACGTTACGCTGGATTAAGGGAATCCGAGACCGCTCGGCTACGCTAGCTTTATTGTCTCTGGTACGTGCT